>NW_015175389.1:156543-175442 GCF_001447785.1 Gekko japonicus | reverse complement strand
CCCCCCCGGAAGGGATGGGGAGGATTTTGAAGATGCCTTTTGAAGATGCCCAAAAGGCTTTTGAAAATGCCTCCCCCCCCCTTTTGCTTCCCCTTCTGACATCTCTTCTGGTGATGTCAGGGGGCGTTGCATATGTTAATGGGCTATTATGCTAATATCCTAGTAGCTCATTAGCATACCATATGCTAATGAGCTCCTGCAGCTCTTTTTCTACGAAAAGACCCCTGCCTGGACCCATCCTAGGCTGGTATCGAATCCCTGCAAAGTAGGTGGTTGTGGTGGAGGATGCAAAGCACGGCATGTGGTCAGCAGTGGAGCTGAACTTCCCCCTCAGCCTCATGGAAGTGGACGGACCAAGGTCAGAAGAAGTTTCCTCCGACAAGAAGAAGAAGAAGAAGAAGAGATTGGATTTGTACCCCGCCCTTCACTTGGAGTCTCAGAGCGGCTTACAAACTCCTTTCCCTTCCCCTCCCCCCAACAGACACCCTGTGAGGTGGGTGGGGCTGAGAGAACTCTGACACAAGCTGCTCTTTTTCAAGGACAGCTGTGCCAGAGCTTGTGACTGACCCAAGGTCACATCAGCAGGTGCAAGTGGAGGAGTGGGGAATCAAACCCGGTTCTCCCAGATTAGAGTCCGCGCACTTAACCACTACACCAAACTGGCTCCGGGCCCCACCATGCTACCACTTGACACCAGCCTCAGCCACCCTTTCCCCATCTTATGCTACGTACCTTTACTATGCTGATCGGTTTCCGCGAGAGATGGTAGCTAGTATAGCACAGGAATGTCAACAGGAGAATTAATCCTCGATACCTGGAAAAAGGAAGGACAGAGGACACCTGAGGAACACGATGGCACAGTGTAGGTGGGGAACACTGAGCACCGAACAATCTCTCTGAAGGCGGTGGGTTCGAATTTTACAGAGTCCGGACTTTCAACTTGTGCTACGATGCATAACAACTTTATCAACTGACCCATCTGGTCTAGATCTCTCACTTTCACTACTGGAAATAGAAAACTCAAGAACTAACGGGGGTGTCGTTGTTTTTGTTTAGAATCAACATAATTCAGTTTATTACTAACATTTTTTTCAGGTTCCCAACCCAGTAATGCCTTACAACGTATTTATAGGAACAGTGAGCTAAACATTTAATACCTCCCCGTCTTGCATGGACCATTGTGAATTTAATGAAGTTAAGTGAATTCCCGTTTCTTAGAAAGGACAGCCAGTGTGGTGTAGTGGTTAGAGTATTGGACTGGGATCTGGGAAACTCAGGTTCAAATCCCCACTTGTATCATGGAAGCTCACTGGGTGACCTGGGGCCAGTCGCATATTCTCAGCCTAACCTACTTCACAGGGTTGTTGCGAGAATAAAGTGAAGGAGAGGAGAACAATGTAAGTTGCTTTGGGTTCCCTTGGGGACAAAGGCGAGATATAAATAAAGTAAAATAAATAAAATAGGGGGGAAATGGGGTGAATTTTAAAAATCTTTTAAAAATCTGTATCATTTAGGCACCATATTTCTCTCCAGCGGAAAGAACAAACTGCAAGGAAGTTAATTTGGTTATGTTACAGGTCACATACTTGATAACTGGTGTGCATCTGTGCCTACATTGCAAGATGTTAAGGGCACACTCTTGCTGATATTGAAAATGTGATCTCTACCAATTGTGAAGTTACACAGTCCAGTTGGGAAACTGACTGTGAATTAGAGCAATGTAAATGGGAGATTGTACTCAGTTCCCATTAATCTGGTTTATTCCAGAACTAACATTTAAAGTTCTAACTGGGTGACATCTTGTCCCCATGAAAGCACACAGATGTTTTAACAACTGTGAGAAAGGATGTCATAAAACCAGGAACCTTCATGCACATGTGGCAATTGTGTTCAATTACTAAAGCTTTCTGCAGTTGCTGAACTTGTAACTTACACCTGAAGCTATAGGTAACTTCACAGGACAATTGATACATAATGGAGCTCAACATAACACTATTTTTTGACAAAAGGAAAAACAGAAAGATTTTACTTTTGGACATAAGTCAAGCCATGTAATTGACAAATCTATGCCTTGTTTTGGGTTGCTCTTTGGTTTTGGAAACTCTGGGGTCTCCTGGGAGGAGCATCTGTGTCTTTCCATCAGTTCAGCAAATGAATCATGTTATGCATCAGCTGCACAAGGCAGTCATCGATGGACAGCTGCCAGAGTTGAAGAACCAATACACTGGAAAGGCCAAGCATACTTTCACTGTTATATCCCAGGATGGAGAAATATGGGCAATCATCTCACTACGACCTGTGAATTCATCAAATCAAAGTTTCTAAGAGCTTAGCCAAGGCCAGATCTCTTTTGGGGCTTCCTGGTATCTATTCAGAGTTTTTATAGATGGCCAATGCTTGAGTGATATTCCACTTGTTGAGAACATAGGAATGTAAGACAGATCACTGTCATCCAGAAATCCTTCTAGTCCAGAGTCCAGAATCCTGGTTTCCACAACAGTCAGACACATCTTTCTGGGCAAATGAAAAACAGGAAAGCGGCTAAGACTTTTTTAAACTGGGTGACAGCCCTAATATTTTGTTTAATGTGAACTGTTTTTTTTCCTCATCCCCAAGCCTTTAGGAAGTGGTATAAACTAGCCAACTAAACAGTTAAATGTAAAGTCAGTGAGAAGATGACAGATTTTAGCTCTGGACCTCAGAAAAGTTGTGTCATCAAGAAGTCTGCAGCTAGTTTCTAGTTCCTCTTTGGTTTGGGAAATTCTGGGTCTGCTGGAAGGAGCATCAGCATCATTCTGTTAGTCCAAGCAAAATGAACCATGTTATGAATCAGAATGTTTCCAGCATCACAAGGGGAAATTAAAACACAGGAACATAGCTATACTCAGCCTGCTGTGCTCAGTAGATGCAACAGAGTCACTCATTCCACCCTTCAAGAAAACAGAGATCTTGCCACCTTGCAAGACCTAGTTTTTCCAGTGCTATAAAGGAGGCACTGCAGTCTTTAAAGGCAATACTTGGGCAAGTTACCAAAAGACATGCAAAAATCCATGTGTGTGCTTTGTGCAAGGGCAATATTTCTTTCCTTCACTGGATTTGTTTAGGTGGGGTTTTGTAAGCCCCAAGCTTGCAGAAAAATCTGAAATCTTAAAAACAAAAAACACATTAGGGGTTAACCCCCCCCTAAAATGACAGAAGCAGTGCCTGTAGCTTTAAGAAACAAATGCCCTCAGTGGCTGTTGCTAGGAAACCACAACAATATTGTCACCCTTCAAGCATTGGTTTCTGCCAGTAAAAGGCAAGGGAAAGGGCTAGAGACCTTTCCAGGGGGGGGGGGTTTCACCTTTGAGGGAGGACACATCGGGCTAGGCCTGGCATCAACCACAGGTAACTTGATACAACATGATTGCATGACACCCAGGACTAGCTGCTTGCTACTGTTCAACAGCAGCCATCCCACAAAAACCAGTCCAGTGTAGTGGTTAGAATTTCAGGCTAGGATCTGGAGGACTTAGGGTGAAATTCCCACTCTGCCATGGAAGCTCACTGGGTAACCTTGGGGCAGTAACACACTCTCAGCCTAACCTACATCATGGGGGGGGGGTAGATAAAATGGAGGCGAGGCAAATGATGTAAGCTGCTTTGGCTCCCCATTGTGGAGAAAGAAAGGCATAAAGTAAATAATTAAATATAGCTGAAGATAGGGGGGCAGATAAAAAGTAGGTTTGTTGATAGGTGGGAAGGAGAGAAGGAAGCAGGGAAAGGAGAGGAAAGAAGTTTTGTCAGGAGGAGGGAAAGAGCGTGAGTAAACAGTGTGAGGAGGAGTTACAGGAGACAGGTCCCGGTCACACGGGCCGTAAAATGCGGGGGGGGGGAGCGTGGCAGTTTGGCCTGGAGCAAAATAACACGCGGCCACCCAATCACACATCCCGTCGAGGTTCCGTGGGTAGGGGCGAGGTGGCAATCACACGATGATCCTGCAGCACGGCAAAGAAGCGGCGCGGTACGATCTCACCAATGGCATGCGCGATTCTGCGGAGCAACGGAACTTTCACTTTCCTCTTCATGCGCATGCACCGTTGGGTGCTCGTGCACATCCTGTGGAGACTTGGGGGGAAAAAACCTGTTTGCGACGGGACATGGGCGGGCGCCGGATGCCATGGACTACCACCGGAAACGCGATCAGACGCCAGCCCTTGCCCCACGGTTTCCGGAAACTAGTACCTCGGAAGTACTAGTTTTTAACTCCGCATCTTTGGTGGGAAGCCTCGGGTTCGCCATGGGAGCTCTACGCTTCCCAGATATTGCGGTGTGATCGCGCCCGGAAAATCCGCCTATCATTCGTCTCAGTAGCGTGGCTAATGCTCCGTGTGACCGCAGCCAAAGTGAGGTATGCTACCCAAGTCCTTGCAGGTAACCCACTGTGCAATTGAGTCCAGCTGCCAGCAATGTACAAATGGGTCCAGTGGCCGATAGTGTGCAACTTGGCCAAAACTGGGGAGGGACAGAGTGAACACTGAAGACAATGGGGCAGAAAAGGGTAGGTTGGATGATTAATGGGAAGGAGAGAAGCAGGAAAAGTGGAGAGGCTACGAGGTCTTTCAAGGAAGAGAAGCAGGAAATAGTGAGGGGAGGAGAAAATGAAATGTTTGCAGGCCTAGGTTTGCCAGGACCCCTCGTCACTCCGATGGGGGGATGGGGGGGGCGTTCCGGGGTGGGTAGGGACACCCTCAAGCCCTGCCCCCAAGAGCAACCACCCACCCGGTCACCCCTCTCCCTCCCCTCCTGCCAGATTTAAAGGGCTTCAGCTGATCAGCCACAGGCCCCACCCCACATCCAAAAAGACTCTTTAAAGGCCCTTTTTGCAAGCCCAGCATGCAGCCAGCAACCGCCCCTCTCCCTCCCTACTGCTTGATTTAAAGGGTCCTCCAGCTGACCAGCAGGCCAAATGGTGCCCGACTCCCTGCCAATCAGCTGAAGCCCTTTAAGGGAAGGGAGATGGGTGGCCAGACAGGTGGCCGCTCTTCTGGGCAGGGCTTGGGGTAGGGCTTCCCCCACTGGCCAGGTGGCTGGCCGTGGACTGGAGACCCAAAAAGCAGGGGAACCCCCACCCAGACCTGGGGGCTGGCAACCCTATGCGGGCCCACACTTGTAACTGTCGAATTCCCATCCATGCTACTGTTCAAGGCCTATCCTAGAAACAATTCCATTATGGGTCCCTGTCAAAGATGAGGATGAGTGGCATTAGGAGACTGCGCCAAGCATCTGTTGAACTAACACTCAATCAGGATGCTTTCCGCTAACCCCTGGGGCCCCTTGATCCTGCAGTTTTTCCTCCACGATACGTCTGCCTGGTTGCCAGCCCCATTTGTGTGGGGCAAGGATTTATTTGCCAGGGAACACTTGACTGTCCACCACAGAACCCCTAGGTGTTGCAAGGGATTCTGGGAAGTGGCCTAAGGTATGCCATTCAGAGCAGGGGAGTTCAGCTGGGTCTTCCCATTGCTCTGTGTGAACTGAGAAAGTACTATACAGCACAACACTCCTCTGAAACTGGGCCTTCCAGGTGAAGACTGGAGGTGGTGAGAACATTCACATCCTGAGACGCTTATGTGCCACCTCCATCTGCCACCAATGTCTTCTCAATGAGTAACAATAACAAACTCCCAAGGAACACATCTAGGAACCACCTCTCTAAATCAGATGGAGATTTTTAGATGCTTTCCTTAAATTTTGGCTGCCCCTAATTTATACAGTACCCTGACTTGGATGGCCCAGGTATGCCCAATCCTGTCAGATCTTGGAAGCTAAGCAGGGTCAGCTCTGGTTAGTATTTGGATGGGAGACCATCAAGGAAGTCCAGGCAGAGGCAGGCAATGGCAAACGAACTCTGAATCTCTCTTGCCTTGAAAACTCTACAAGGTCGCCATAAGTCAGCTGTAACTTGATGACACTCTAGACACAATTTATACAGCCGCTACACCACGTGATTCAAAATGGCAAAGTATGAACAAAGGTTCTTTATGCTTGCAAACACCAAATTGCTGGACTGCAGCGTGCTTTGCTACGGCATTAAGACTAGAGTAGCATATTTTTCAGGAAACAACTAGGCAGTTTCTGTTTTTCATTATCAGTTCATTTCACTTCTGCTTTCAAGCCAAATAGGAATCCTAGAGCACAGAAATCCTAGACAGAGAAAGAAAAACAGCATTTTTGACTACATGTGTTGGTGCACTATTCAGTGGTCCTTGGTCAACTGGATTTTATGGAGGTGTACACATGGGTATTAATGTGTATTGTCAGGTTCGTGGCACTTTATTCACCCATGATTTTGGGCTACTTAATGTATGAAATGTTCACTGCACTGGGGACCCTAAGCTAGATGGAAAGATGGCATACAAATGTTTTTAAAAGAGGAGTTGCCAACCTTTTTGAGCCTGTGGGCACTTTCGCAAGTCTGATATATTGTGGTGGGCGCAGCCACCAAAATGGCAGGAGCAATAGATAAGTAAACCCAGCTAGAAAATGTCTGCTGCTGCTTACCTTTAGCTGCACGGTGAAGGTTCTTGTGCTGTGGGGTGGCTGCTGTTGCCGAAGCAACATATTTAAAAATCTGCACAGCTGATCCAATCTCCAGTGCTCAGTCATAAGTATTGCTGGGCAAAAGCCCTATCTGGCCTTTCCCACTTTCTAACAATACTTGGTGGGCAACAGGAAAGATGACTCTGATACAACTATCTCTGCTGAAAAGTGAATAGAATTGAAATGACTGAAATAGGGAGTGAAATGATGGCTCTTTCCCCTCTTATATGGGTTGCTATTATCTTAGTAGTATTAAGAGTTAATGTTAATGAATGAATCTAAAATCAAAGTGGGAATTGGGTGAAGACAGAATTGATTTGTAATTATGGAAGTACTACACATAAAGTGGTTTAATATCTGGAATGTAATTCATACAGGAAGATAATTGAAAATTTAAAAAATAATAATAACAGAATAAATTTTGATAACTCTGTAGAGAGACATGAAATACACAATCGGTAAAGGATTGCTATGTACATGTTAAATGTTATTTCCAACTGGTGGTGTTTGCTTCTCTGGGATGTGACAATAATGTACTAATATCTTGTTATTTCTTGTTCTTTTGGAAAATTAATAAAAAGATCATAAAGAAAGAAAGATGCCAGCAGCTGTCATGGCACCCACTGGCACTATGTTGCAGACCCCTGTTTTAAATAAATAAAATATGGACGACGTTCTCCAGATCTGGGGTAAGCAGCAGATCCACCTGCATGCTCTTACTGACCCTACAGACAAGAAAGTCAGTCCTGGAGCATCCCTATGCTGGTCTCTTGGCCTCTGTCTCTCATTTCAGCTCACTGGCTGCATTTCAGTAGCAGTTCATTAATAAGGGGGCAGGGTCCTTGTGCACGTGGTCCTTGGCATCTCTAGTTAAGTAGCCCTGGCAGCAGGGTGCCTATTTTTTCAGAGGCATTAGAAGCAAGAAGCAGAGTTATGGCTGAAGTTGGGCTTGTGAAAAGTCTTCGTCCTCTCACTCCCGTGATCAGGGCACCAACCTCATCCGGAGCACAAGAAGTGAGAAGTAGCGTTTTGCCTTGTCTCATCTGAACGTGTCTTCCTTCTGTCCAACAGAAGGTCTGCTTTAAGAGATATTCTGTCCCAGTCTCGTAACCTGGCTTGTACTTTCCCCATCCCCACACAACTACAATAGCTCTCACATGGCATTTGTTTTTCTGTTAATGTGTTAGCTCACTTTTCATAACACGGACATGAGCAATATGAAAGGGGCAGAGAGAGAGAGAGAGAGACAGAGACAGACAGACAGAGATCTGCTGGAAGCTGCCTTGGAAATGAGCTAGCTACACCCAAGAGACTATCGATAACTTGGGATTAAGGGAGTGTGATAAGTGGGTGAATGCATAACCAAAGGGTCACAGACGGTGTTAGGTAAAGGTCAGTAACACAGAAGCATTCTGAAGAAGCAACAGTTCCACTCCATTCTGTGCTAGCCGGACCTCATCTGGAGTACCGCATCCAGTTCTGGGTGCCATAATTCGGAATGGACAAATCAGATCAGAACAGGACAAGAAAGATGGTTGGTAAGAACATAAGAGAAGC
The DNA here is from genome assembly GCF_001447785.1 of Gekko japonicus. Classification (NCBI taxonomy): domain Eukaryota; kingdom Metazoa; phylum Chordata; class Lepidosauria; order Squamata; family Gekkonidae; genus Gekko; species Gekko japonicus. The sequence goes on along the minus strand of NW_015175389.1, from coordinate 167,303 downwards.
CATGTTGGATCAGGCCAATGGCGCATCCAGGCAAAGACTCTGTGTCACACAGTTTTTTATAGGTGAGGGGAGTGGGCCAAAACCCAGGTGTCATTAGGAGGTCCACCAGAAGGGCCAGAACTCCAGAAGCTCTCCCACTGTGCCCCCCACAAGCACCAAGTAAACAGAACATCACTGCCCCAGACGTAGTGCTCCACCTTGTAGCTAATAGCCACTGATGGATCTCCATTCCATATTTTTATCCAATCCCCTCTTGAAGCTTTCTATGCTTGTAGCTGCCACCACTTCCTGCAGCAGTGGATTCCATGTGTTAATTACTCTTTGGGTGAAGTACTTCCTTCTGTTCTACGCCTACTGCTCATTAACTTCATTGAGTGCCTACAAGTTCTTGTATTGTGAGAAAGGGAGAAAAATACTTCTTTCTTGACCTTTTCTATCCCATGCATAATTTTGTAAACCTCTATCATCATGTCATCCCTCAATCATCGTTTCTCCAAGCTAAAAAGCCCTAGCCTCTTTCATCTTTCTTCATAGGGAAGGTGTTCCCATCCCCTTATTCATTTTAGTTGCCCTTTTCTGCACATCTTCCAATGCTATAATATCTTTTTGAGGTACAGTGACCAGAACTGTACACAGTATTCCAAATGAGGCCGCACCATAGATTTATACAGGGCCCAGGGTATTATGATCAGTGTTCACTCTAAGATGAGTTAGTGTGAGCTAGCTCACAGTTCTTTATCCTCCAGCTCACACATTTTTGTCTTAGCTCAGGAAGGATGGCTCCAGAGCAAACTAACTTATGCAGTAGCCAAATCGCTCACTCACAGCTTTAATGCCAGTAGCTCACAAAGTAGTATTTTTGCTCACAAGACTCCACAGTTTAGAGGGAGCATTGATTATGATACTGGCTGATTTAGTGTTCTGGAAAACAAAGTTCTATGAGGAAAGGGGGAAGGAACTGAGGCTTAAAGTGGCAAAGAGAAGACCGATAGGAGATATAATCACACTCTTCAAATACCAGGAAGGCTGTCCCAGAGAACAAGACAAGGACCTGTTCTCCTCTGATGAGTCGGAGGAGCAAGATGGGATCTAATTACAGGAGGGGAGATTGCAGCTAAACATTAGGAGAAACTTTGTAATGAAAAGAACAGTTCATCAAAGGAATCAATTACCCAGATGTGGGACCAAGCAGTGGGTTGCAATTCTCTCATGGACGGGTCGTGAAGCCAGGAGCAAAAAGGAAGAACGGGTTGAGTTGGGAGAAGTTCTGGGAGGCTCCATGGCAAATTTGGGCTTGCCTCTGCACAAGGTGCTAAACGGCCATGTTGGTCAGAAATGCTATCTAGTTCTAAATACTACATTAAAAAAAAAATAAAAACTGAAACTTGTTCATTATTAACTGATGTAAGATTCCTGCACTTGAAGCTACAGAAGAGAAAGTGGTGGGAGGTTACTTTAAAGGTGAGTCCCAGATAGGGTTGTCAACCTCCAGGTGGCACCTGGAGATCTCCAACTACTACAGCTAATCACTGGATGACCAAGTTCAGTTCCCCTGGAGAAAACAGCTGCTCTTGAGGGTGGACTCTATGGCATTAGACCCTGAGGATGTCCCTCCCTTCTCCAAACCGCGCTCTCCCCAGGCTCCACCCCCCAAAATCTCCAGTTATTTCCCAACCCAGAGCTGGTAACCCTAGTCCCAGACTGTAAAAAAATAAGAAACCCAGATGACCAGACCTCCTAAGCCAGAAAGCACTACACCGAGGTGGACCTGCCCAGTGTCTCTCTCTCACTCCCCATACCTATTAAAAACTGCAAGAGCCCCCACACCCCTCCTTCAGACAGCTCACCCTATAAAAGTAAAGGTAAAGGTTCCCTTGCTCGAAAGCCAATCGAGTCCGACTCTAGGGTTGCGGTGCTCATCTCCGTTTCAAAGCCGAAGAGCCAGCGCTGTCCGAAGACGTTTCCGTGGTCATGTGGCGGGCATGACTAAACACCAAGGCGCACGGAACGCTGTTCCCTTCCCACCGAAGTGGCACCTATTTATCTACTTGCAATTTCTTGCTTTCGAACTGCTAGGTTGGCAGGAGCTGGAACTAGAGACGGGAGCTCACTCCGTCATGCGGCACACTCGGGTCTCGAACTGCTGAACTACCAACCTTCCACAGCCTGCAGTTCAGCGTCTTAACCACTTGAGCCACCGCAGCTCCTTCACCCTATAAACAGATCCATAATAAGCTGTAGGTGAACGATTATAATTAGGCTTTCCTTCCTTTACGTGGGTCAGTGGGTTAATTAGCAAAGACTGGGTGTGATTCTGCCACAGCCAGGGATAATTTAAGAAGACAAAAGAGAGCCTGGAAATGAAGAATAAAACCTGCTCTTGGCCCCGGAATGAGAAAATGGACGAGGAGCCAAGAGTCACTCACTGCAAAGGGAAGGTTCCCGGTGGAGAAAATCTGACAAGCTGAGACTGATGTCATAAATGTGACATGTTGAACTTTGTTTGTGTACTTCTAAGTTCATTCACTATTTATCACACTCTAGGTACATAGCACCCTGAACTGGATGGCCCAGGGTAACCCGATCTCTTCAGATCTTGGAAACTAAGCAGGGTCAGCCCTGGTTAATACTTGGATGGGAGATGTTCCCTCTAAGCTGTATAGTCTTGTGAGCCAAAATTCAACTTTGTGAGCTACTGGCATTAAAGTTGTGAGCAAGCAACTTGGCTACTGCATGAATCAGTTTGCTCTGGAGCCATCCGTCCTGAGCTAAGACAAAAATGTATGAGCCGGAGGCTAAAAAACTGTGAGCTGGCTCACACCAACTCAGCTTAGAGGGAACACTGGAGACCACTAAGGGAAGTCCAGGGTCCCCTACACAGAGCCACACAATGGCAACCCATGTCTGTCTCTTGTCTTGAAAACCCTAAGAGGTTGCCGTAAATTGTCTGCCACATGACAGCCCATCCCATTCCAGCTCCTTCTCAGCAGCAGGTAAGAAAATCGGCTGTCCTGGAAAATGGCTTTTAGCTGTGCTGTTTCTAAAGTAAAACAGGGTTGCCCAGATGCCAGAGATCAGTTTCCCCTGAAGAAGACCGCTGCTTTGGAGAGTGGACCGTATGGCATTATACCTTACCACTCCTGCCCCTCCTCGAACCCTGCCCTCTTCGGGCTCTACCCCCAGATCTCAAGGACCTTCCCAACCTGGAGTTGGTGATCCTACGCGAGGAAATATTGTTTGTCCAGGAAGGAGTGACATCATCATTTATTCCTGAGGCTCCCCCAGCTTTCCCCCAGTCCTCTTTCTGGAGAAAAACATCCTGCTGGGCTGAGGCACACCAGGAATTACAGAAACAATTCCGTGCCAGATAGAGCTATCTTTGAAGCCAGCAAGCCAGCCCTGCAGCCAGTACCTAGAGCTGGCAACCCTAGTCCCAGATTGTAAAACACTCGCTTGGTGATGGTCTCCCATGGTCTGGCTGAGCCACAATGTCAGAGGAATATCAGGCATGATGAGCCTTGGAAGTTCTGCACAGAATCAGGCCTAATTTTAGATGCAGCAGAAATAGAGCCCTGTAAGCCAATTCGTGCTGGGAAAGGAACCCACAGAGACACCCTAAAGCAGTGATGGCGAACCTTTTAGAGACCGAGTGCCCAAACTGCGACCCAAAACCCACTTATTTATCGCAAAGTGCCAACACGGCCATTTAACCTGAATACTGAGGTTTTACTTTAGAAAAAACAACTCATACATTAACTTAAGATGATCCAAACAAAGTAAGGAAAGCAATCCCAAATGCTTTCATTTACTTAAAATTATTTGGCAGAGAATTTGACACTTTAATGATGGTCTGGGCCTGGCTGGGGCGATGGCACGCATGCCCACAGAGAGGGCTCTGAGTGCCACCTCTGGCACCCGTGCCAGAGTTTCGCCACCACTGCCCTAAAGCGTGATCAGAAGACAGTCAGAGTCAGGGGTATTAATCCAACTCAAGGGATGAAGCACAGAGAGAACCAAAGAACGGACAATCCACCGCTTTCAGTCTGGTGCCGCCCCAGGGGGCACGAGATGGCCCTAGACTGGGAATGGAGCAGCACAAAACCGCAGGAATAATCAGATACCGGAACCCAAAGCAATGCTTCCAATGCCTTCCAAGGTTTCAAAATCAGGAGGTGTGGTGAATAAGGAAGACGGCAAGCACCGATTGCCCAGGAATGAGCTTCCCAGTCACATGCCCCGAGGGAGCTGGATGCACAGAACAAGAATGCAGAGGACAGGAAGGGAGGCTGCTTGGCAAAGAAAATGCAGTTCACATTGCAGATAACCTGTTCAAGAGAGAGCCAGCGTGGTGTAGTATGTCAGGCAAGAACCCCCATTTTGCCATGAACTACGGCTGATGACTCTTTGTTCCCTGAATGCCTCCCTTCTTAAAAGTCCTGCACTTGTGACGCTGCCTTGCCCTATGCAGACACCTCGCGTGGGCACTCACAGCACGGGGAAGGAGACTGGGAATGAGTGTGCTGGTCCCACTCCCTGCCTCCACATGATTGGTGAGACGTATGCATGGGGGGGGGGGAACAATAACAAAGGGCACAGCAATCAAGACAAGATCAACATACAGTGAATTGCTGCAGTAGTTCATACAGTTGAATAAATAAAGATAATACTGCTGTTAAGCTTCCATGCCGTTTTAAATTCTTGTTTTTTCAGCAGGTAGACATCATCGAGACACTGAAGTGCCGTCAAGATGACCAGATGAACGGACGAACTTCTCGAGTTTTACCGTTCGTTTCGAGGCATATCTTTATCAAACTGATCTCAATTTCCCAGTATTCTTTTTACAGTCCAATCCACCAAAAAGGTATTCATAAACTCAGAATGGCTTCCCACAGCTCTTTTGCTAACAATTGTTTCCTTGCTACGGACAACACGTCTTGAAAGCATAGAGGAAGTGCCCGCACATACACCCCCTCCCCATGATCAGCAATGTTACAAAACCAGAGGTCATTTCGGGGGGGAACGCGGGGGAACACAGTTCCCCCCGGGTGAGGTGCAGGGGGCGGGGCACATGACGAAGCCCCGCCCCCTGCTTCCGGCCGCCCCGCTTCCAGCCCTCATTCAGCCAGGAGGAGGCAGGAGAAGAGGGAGGGTTAGTTGCTTCCTCCCCAACTCTCCCCACCCCTGCCTGCCTGGGGTCAGGGAGGGCCTTGGCGGGGCTTCCTCGCACTCCCGCTGACCTTGCAGGTCCACCGCCGGGCCCATGATGTCAGTGGGTGTGGCATATGCTAATGAGTTATGCTAATGAGTTCCCCTAGCTCTTTTTCTACGAAATGACCCCTGTACAAAACTAGCTTCACTGATCATGGGGAGGTGGTTGTATGTGCAGGGACTTCTTCCAGTGTGAAGGCGGAACTACCACACTCATGCCTCCTCTCCCTCCCCGCAAGGTGAGGGGACATGAGGTCAGGATGTCTGCAAAGGGCTACTGATTCAGACTGTTGGTCTGTCAAGGGCAGTATTATCAGCAGCTCTCCAGGGTCTTTCACATCGACTGCTACCTGACCTTTATTAACTGGAGATGCTGGGGACTGAACCTGGGACTTTCTGCATGCAAAGCAGATGCTCTACCACTGAGCCATGGGCCCTCCCCTAAATGTGACGGGTATGCGAGAAGGTTATCCAGCTCAGCGGGTCCTTTCCAATCTGCCAGAGGCCAATAACCAACCCCCTCGACCTCTACAAAGACTGTCTCTGCTGTAAGAAACATATATGGACCTTGCTGTCAGAGTGTAAGGGGAATGTGGCCAATGAGGATTTGCAAGAATTAACACGGGTAGCAGAGACATACATATATAGCTGCGCATAATTTTATTTTTAACTACCTCCCACACGGAAGATCACACCAAATGGCTAGTTTTAAAAATAAGGTACTGAGGATGAATCATCCCTGAATAAATGTTCGTTAAAGAAGAAGAAGAGATTGGATTTATACCCTGCCCTTCACTACCCGAAGGAGTCTCAGAGTGGCTTACAATCTCCTTTCCCTTCCCATCCCCACAACAGATATCTGTGAGGTAGGTGGGGCTGAGAGAACTGCTCTGAGAGAACAGCTATGAAAGAACTTGTAATTGGCCCAAGGTCACACCAGTAGCTGCATGTGGAGGAGTGGGGAAACAAACCAGTTCTCCCTGATTAGAGTCTGCGCTCCTAACCACTACCCTAAACTAGCTCTCTACTTGTAGGCATCCAGCCATTTACTAACTTGGTTTCTTCACATTCCTTGCATTCTGTCCTGCTTCGGCATGGCAGAGTATTGAACTCAGTCCACAGAAAGCTGGGTTCAAATCTCTACTCTGCTAGGAAGCTTACTGGATAGCCCTGCATCCAGTTCCCCCCTCATTTTTTCAGCTTGATTTACCTTGCAGAGATCTCATGAGGATAGAACTGAAGTATGGAGCCATATACATAACTCTACGCTCCCTAGAGGAAAGGTGAGATTTTTTTTAAAAAAACCAAATATTCTTTTTTTAAAAAATCAAATATTCTCAGCCAAGTTCCCCTTCTCTCAGGGAAACAGGCACTGCTAGCTTCCTGATATAAATAAGCAGGAGCTGGCTTGGAAGACAAGAATCAGTGACTGCAGAAGGACAGTCCAAAGGTTTGGTGACTGGAACAAGGGCAATTTGATGACCTGCAGATGTATTATGAACTGATTCCCCTGCACACCATGGCGTTTTGAGTTGATATGCAAGTTCTGTCTACTTAAGCTCTGATGGATTCTGCACTCTTGGGGGAGATGAATGTGTAGATGTGAACCAGCCGTAAACTGCTTTCTTGCAAGATCTGATGTGAACTACTTGCTAAATGCTCTGTCTGTATCTATATAAGGTAAAGGTAAAGGTTCCCTTGCTCGAAAGCCAGTCGAGTCCGACTCTAGGGTTGCCGTCCTCATCTCCATTTCAAAGCTGAAGAGCCAGCACTGTCCGAAGACGTTTCCGTGGTCATGTGGCCGGCATGACTAAACACCAAAGCGCACGGAACGCTGTTACCTTCCCACCGAAGTGGTCCCTATTTATCTACTTGCAATTTCTTGCTTTCGAACTGCTAGGTTGGCAGGAGCTGGAACTAGAGACGGGAGCTCACTCCATCATGCGGCAACTCGGGTCTCAAACTGCTGAACTACTGACCTTCCACAGCCTGCAGTTCAGCATCTTAACCACTTGAGCCACCGCAGCTCCTCCTGTATCTATATATGCGCAGGTTAATCTTTTATATAAATAGCATTCTGGAGAGATGATCAGATCATCTTGTCAGGCAAGGCAGGGTATAAATACAAATAATAAATAAATAAATATTATAGCATTCAAAAACAGAGGGAGGGAACTCTTTTGAATACTCAATTATCTGGATATCCAGCCTCTGAAACTAGATGAGATTTCTACCAAGACTCACTGCAATTGCTTACCACAGAAAGCAGGCTAATTATTGCGGTCAGGAGCAATTAAACTGAGATTAGATATCTTCCTTAAGGAAGATGCAATGTCCTTTCCGGGTTGTTACAAAAGCCAAACTCAATAAACACAGTCGCCTTTTCAGAGTCTAAGACACTCCAGCCAGAAATGCAATTTTCTTGCGCCACCTGGTTAACTGCCTCTGAACATGGAAGTTCCCTTTAGTTACCATGGCTAGTAGCCACTGATAGACTTAGCCTCCATGCATCTGTCTATAAGAACATGAAAACAGCTCTTCATCCATCTCGTATAAATGAAACCTCTCTTCCTGTCTAAGTTGACTGTTCCCCTTGGAAGGTGCTGGACAGCAGACTGAACAGTTGCTGGACAGCATGCTGAACATGACCTCCCTCTCCACCTCCTGGTCCACTTAACCCCTGATCTTTGTTAGGAGATGAGGGCTCCAGGCTAAGTCTATTTCCCCTCTGCAGATGAATGCCTCCACACCAAGTTATGTCAGCCTATCACATCTTTGAAGATTGTCCCAATGATGTTAAGAACTCCTTTGGGTCTGGAATTTACCACCCGTGAAGCCCTTTTCATTTCATTTCATTTCATTTATTAGATTTATATCCCGCCCTCCCCCGTAGGGCTCAGGGCGGCTTACATAGTAAAAGATCTTACCATAGTAAAACATCAATTTAAATTACATTTAAAACAAGTTATACAGTTTAAAAACAATAAATACAATACATTAAAGTGCTCAACAATCTCAAAGCCTCGGGAGATGTCGACCGCATCCACTTCCAACACCCTGGTAGGCATTCCGTGTCCTTAATATTGGGTGTCAATTCCGGTGTTTCTTCATTCCATCCTAGGGCCCTTCCCCCCCCCAATGATGGTAATAGCAGGGGGGGTGGCGGCGGCCCCTAATCGAAAGCCTGGTGGAAGAGCTCCGTCTTGCAGGCCCTGCGGAACTGTACCAGATCCCGCAGGGCCCTGATCTCCTCAGGGAGCTCGTTCCACCAGGTGGGGGCCGCCACCAAAAAAGCCCTAGCCCTCGTGACGGCCTATTTAGCATCTTTGGGGCCCGGCACAGTCAATACGTTTCGGGGCCCAGACCGTAGTGCTCTTGGGGGAACATTTTCAGACATCAGAATCACACACAATGGACACCCACCACCCCCATGCATAAGAGAAGCAGACACCTCTCAACTGGGATCCTCCCAAAACACACAGTCACCATGTTGTGTGAAGGGGGCCAACACGCATATTTCCCATGTGTGTACAGCCTGCTTGTGTGAATGCAAACCCTGAAGAGGAGAGAGATCTTCGAGTCAGAGACCAGGGTCATGGTAGAAAATACTGAAGATGTTGACTCCGTATGCAACCGCAATTACAAAAGGCAAACGCTGTGCAGGGGATTATTAGGAAAGGGACTGAAAACAGTTCAGCCTGCATCATAGCGGTGTGGCCTCATTTGGAATACTGTGTACAGTTCTGGTCACTGCACCTCAAAAAAGATATTATAGCACTGGAAAAAGTGCAGAAAAGGGCAGCTAAAATGATTAAGAGGATGGAACACCTTCCCTATGAAGAAAGGTTAAAGAGGTTAGGACTCTTTAGCTTGGAGAAACGACGACTGAGGGGTGACATGATTGAGGTTTAGAAAATTACGCACGGGATAGAGAAGATAAAGAAGTACTTTTCTCCCTTTCTCACAATACAAGAACTCATAGGCACTCAATGAAATTAGTGAGCAGTCGGGTTAGAACAGATAAAAGGAAGTACTTCTTCACCCAAAGAGTGATTAACATGTGGAATTCACTGCTACAGGAAGTGGTGGCAGCTACAAGCATAGACAGAGGGTAGATTCAGGTGGGGTAGCCGTGTTGGTCTGAAGCAGCAGAACAAAGTCTGAGTCCAGTGGGGCACCTTTAAGACCAACAAAGTTTTATTCACGGTATAAGCGTTTGTGTGTACGCACGCTTCTTCAGATACAATGAAATGGGAATTACCAGCCCATACATATAGGTAGAGGCTGAGAACAGTAAATTAACATACAGCGTAATGAAGATGTTTAACAGATTCAAGGACCAAACAGGAATGACATGCTTATTTTATACGGCTACCATTTGTTTGGGTTTAACTCTGGGTGGAAACATAGTGAAGGAAATAAGTCTGTCAAAATTGGAGACTGATGGGCAGGTGTATCCTTAATTGTGTAATGCTGAGAGTAATTAACTGAGACCTTGCCATTACGCTCCATCCTTCTCTTCTCGAGCATGGAGACAACCTTACAGCATCTGCTTCTTTGAAGTGAGGCGATTGGCTGTGTAGACTTATCTCCTCTAGCCCCAGACCATAGAAATACATTCCAATCTCCCCTTCCAAATTACATGACATCCTACTATTCTAATATATTATTACAAATAAGAACTAAAATAAAACAAAGAGGACGTATGGCCCTTCTGGGGGATTGGTGATGTAAGAGCCCTACAGGAATCTCAATGGTTTTTTCCCCCCCCCCCCCACCCAGCCGCCCCCCCTGCCAAAAGAAAAAACAAAAACCCTTTCAGAACATTGGTGTCAGAATCGGTTCTGGCTGGGAAGCATCTCTGCATCGTCCCCGCCGAGAAGGGCGCTTTGTTCGCCCGAGGTCAGCGTGCCTCTTTGTTACAGCGAAACGACACAGAACAAAAAAGACTGGGATGCCGGATTCTCGCGCGGCGGGAGGCAAGCCCAGCCAGCGTGGCAGCCCGGTCTGCAGGGGCGCCTTCCCGGTCAGATCCTACCCCCAACCGGCGCCCCCGCGCCCATCGCAGCCCTGACCTCCGCGTCTCTCTCCTCTCCCACCCGCACCCCCCTTTACCCTCGTGGACGGCGCCCCTCGCCTCCTCCCTGAATCCCCCAAAGCCTCCGGTCCCCGGCCATCCCGCCGCAGCGAACAGGGCCGATCCAAACCAAGCCAGCCCCGGGCGCATCCTTACCAGCTGTCCCTCGGGAAAGAGCGGATGAAGCGGATCCCGGGAGCGGGGATGGATCGCATGGTGCCAGGCCGGCCTTGGGCAGGAGCAGCGCCGAGCAGAGGCTAAGCAGGAGGCGGCGGAGGCTGGTCGCCGAGAAGGAAAGCGGGCGGGCAGGGGGACCGGGGAGGCGGGGGCGATCAGGCCGCCGGGCTCCGCTTTGTTCCCGGGATGGCGGTGGGGAGCTGGAGCTGCTCCGGACTCGGCCCCGGCCGGCATTTAAATGCGCCCCTGGAGCCCGGCTGTTGGGCACATGCCGGTGATTCGAGCCGGCTCCCCGCCC
>NW_015175389.1:128000-156401 GCF_001447785.1 Gekko japonicus | reverse complement strand
AAATGGATTGGGGGGGGGGGGGGCGTTGGGGAACCGTCAGGAACCCAAAGAGGCCTCACTCAGACTCAGCCGAGATCCAGATTTCTTCTTACCAGCTACAGGTGATTAAATTAGGTGGTCAATGCAGGGGAGATAAGATTATCGTTGTGGCCAATGGGTCTCTGTTCCTTTATGTACTTGCAGAATGATATCACGGATCGTTTTGTTCTGCGGCCTTTGGGCTGTTTTGCCTCAGATAAAGCAACTGAAGATAATACATAGATTTATTTTTGTTATTGATTCGAGTGGAATCTTGTATCTTCACAACAACCCTGCAAGGTCGGTTAGGCCGAGGACTTAACTATATATTACACTGTCACCAGGCCCTTTTTGGATCTACACGGTACATGTGCATGCTAGTTCCCTGCTGGGAACTCAATTCCCAGGTCCACAGTCCGCAATTTGTCTTGGGACGGGCAGATGGAGAAGGTTCTTTGGTCGTGTTGTATACTAACACATGGTGGGGCTCGCACCTGGCCAAGCGAACAAGCAGAGCTTCACAACTTAGAACAACAGAGTCAGAGGATCCTAGAACGGACCAATCGGTCAGTCCGGATCCTAATAGGGACCAGTGGTTATGGGTGCACTGTAAATAAACCAATCACGGGTGTTGGGTGTGTGTCAGGGGGCGGCCTGTTCCGGCATTTAAGCAGGCCCCCCTGGGGCCGGCTTCTTGTCTCAGTTTGTTCCTGCCTTTAATAAATCATGAGCTGATTCACTACCAATGCGTCTGGACCCAGTACTTTACAGGTCTTCCCTTCTGTGTTGCTTCCCCAACCTAAACTGACCTGGGAGAGGTGCTGTTTACCCTGTTGGTCCAGCCAACTACACCACAGGGGCTCTCACTCATGAAAGCCTAGGGCCATAACAAATCTTGTCTGTCTGTGTTACGAGGTTCTGTTTCAGTTTTACTAACAGTAATACGTGAGAATCGGGGGGGGGGTGTGACGGGATGACTCAGGTTCACCAGTCTCCAGTTGTTTAGGAGACATCTGTAATTATAACTGCTCTCCAGGTTAGACATTCACATGAAGCTGCCTTATACTGAATCATACCCTTGATTCATCAATGTTAGTATTGTCTACTCAGACTGGCAGTGGCTCTCAGGCAGAGGTCTTTCACATCACCTTCTGCCGGGGCCCTTTAACTGGAGATGCTGGGGATTGAACCTGGGACCTTCTGCATACCAAGCAGATGCCTTACTACTGAGTCATCAGTCTCCCTGAAGAAAATGGCTGCTTTTGAAGTTATACTGTATGGTAATATACCGCACTGAGGTCTCTCCTCAAACCCTGCCTTCCCTAGGCTCCACCCCCAAAGTCTCCTGGCATTTCCCAGCCCAGAGATGGCAACCCCAGGGGGAGCTGAGGATAACATATCTGATGAAAGGAAAGCTTCTGACATCTACACCACAGCAATGCCCTGAAGTATTTGAAAAAGTGGGACCCAGTCTACAAAAGCTTAAACTGGTAAAAAAAAATCATTTTTTTTTGTTCAAAAAGGTTTTTATTTTCCATTGTTCTCACCTTTTACATCTTTTTATCAATCAGTTATATATTCCATTTTCCCTCCCTCCCCCAAAAGGCTTCCCACAATGCATTTCCCTCATGTCCCACATAGATAGATAGATAGATTTAAGATAACATCATGTAGTTAATATTGTTCTAGACAAAGTAAATTTTGCTTCACGTCCCAGTTCTTTTCCAGATATATTTTGAAGTCCTTCCATTCTTCATAGAATTCTTGGTCCTCTTCATTGTTCAATTTTCTGGTTATTTTGTCCATTTCAGCCATGAACAGAACTTTTTGTATCCACTCCTCCAGATCTGGTATTTTTTCTTGTTTCCAGTATTGGGCATATGTCATTCTTGCTGTTGTTATCAAATACCAGAACAGAGTCCGTTTTGTTATATTTAGTTCTTCCATTTTTAAACCTAAGAGCAGAATTTCAGGTGTCTTCTTAAAAGAACATTTTAGAATCTTTTGCATTTCACTGTGGATTTTGTTCCAAAAGTCTTTAGCTTTATCGCATGTCCACCACATGTGATAAAATGAGCCCTCATTTTGTCAATCTTCAAGGTGCCACGTGATCCCTGTGCATTCATAAAAATGTTCATTTTTAAGGTGCCCCAATAATACTTTTTTGTTTTGGCTGTTAACAGATGCAGCCCAGCCACCCTCTGGAATCTGGATCATACCTGGCAGAATCTCTTGGCTGAAGATGCAAGCAGATAACTATCAAAATGGACCCTTCATCCCTGTTATGCTCACAAAAACTGGTAGGATCCAGCTAACCAAGTACTGTCAATTGATTAAAATCTGGTATCGACCATCTGCCTTTCCTTGGTAGCATTCCAACACAAAATGGTTGATTCCAATACAAATGAAATAAAGGGGAGGTCCAACCCCCTTTATTTCAGCATATCGGTCCTGATTTTAAAAGTACCCATCTCTTCAGCCTATGCAGTGAGAACCCTTTTCTTATTTTCACGCTTGTAATTTGCTGCATTGGGAGGGAAGACAGCATAATACAGCCCAATCTTGTCAGATCTCAGAAGCTAAGCAGGGTCAGTACTTGGATGGGAGACCACCAAGGCAGGCTCTGCAGAGGAAGGCCATGGCAAACAGCCTCTGCTTCTCACTTGCCTTGATGGCCCCCTGCTGGTCTCTCCAGAAGTCGGTTGTGAGTTGAAGGCATCTGCGTATGAAATTTGCTGCTTTATTATTCCAGACCTAGTTTTATGTTTACTAGCAAACTGCATATTAGGCGACACACCCCTAATGTAGCCAGTCTTCCAAGAGCTTACAGTAGCCCCTGTAAGAAGAACTCTGTAAACTCTTGGAGGATTGGCTGCATTAGGGGTGTGTCGCCTAATATGCAAAGGAGTTCCTGCTACAAAAAGAGCCCTGGGCCCTTATCTGAGGTACATAATAAAAATTATTATTGGATTATTATCACTATGTATCAGCCTTGGATATTGCAGCCTTTTTTGTTGTTTCAGAAAGATTCATGACATTTCATCCAATTTTTTGTGTGCTGACAGTGGGATTATTTATAACCCCCATTTTGAACCATTCTTTGTAAATCACACAAAATATCCTAATCCCTCTCCCTTATTTATATTTGCAGTTATTTCACCCATTATTTGTTTCAGTGACTTAACATCTTACCAGCTTTACTAATAAACATTCCATTTAGATCTTGGAAAAGTATCTGCTGATGAAAGGGATACTCTGTTTTCTGATAAGGTATATTTGGTAATGTATTTATTTACAACATTTGTATCTTGCCTTTCTGCCCTGTCAGGGCCACCAACACAGCTAACAAAACGAAGCATTGTAAAAACTTTATAAACCCAATTAAAACCAAAACTATAACACACATGTAAAAACAAATAGAGGTGCCCTTACCTGGATAGCCCTGGCTAACCCAATCCCATCAGATCTCAGAAGCTAAGAATGCTTGGTACTTGGATGGAAGACTACCAAGGAATTCCAGAAAAGAATTCCAGAAAGGCCATGGCAAACCACCTCTGAACATCTCCGGCTTTGAAAACCCTGCGGGGTTGCCATGCCTTGCCTGCAACTGGATGGCACAAAAACAATACACACACACACACACCCGAGACAGCCCTTAAAATGTTGGGAAATGAGGGCTCACTGAGGGAATGACAAACAAAACAAAAAAGTTTTCATCTGCTGCTGGAAGAAAGTGATAGAAGGGGGCAGATAACTATCCCTGGGGAGGGAGTTCCATAGTTTTTGTGCCATGACCAACAAGGCCCTGTCTGGAGTTGCTTACCCATCTAACCTCAGAAGGCAGCTGAAGCAGGGCCTCAGAAGATTACTATGGAAGTCAAGTAGGTTTGTGTCGTAGGCTAGCTTGATCAGCCTGAGTCAAGGAGCCACATGCAGCCAGCTCTGAAGCAGCTAACATTAGTGAATTATATATACAGGAGCCTCAAGATTCATTGCCGGCAGCTGGCCTTGACTCACCCACTCACAGCTCTGAAATAGCTGACGAAGCACAGATGCAGGAAAGTAGCCCACCAGGCTCCCCTGTAAACTGAACAGCAAAGGGAGAAACGCCAACAAAACTTAAGAACACCCAGGCAGGGAGAGTACTCACCTCTTGGCTGGGCGCCAGCTGCTCAATGATAATAGTGGTCTTTCTCAGTAAGAAAGCAATGTGAACTATTTTAGAGGAGGCATAATAACAAGCCAGTGAGGTGGATTAGACTGAGAGTGTGTATCCAGACGAACTTCACCCCCTTTGTAGGAAATTGTAGTTATTTCTCTCGGGAAGAGTATAGTTTTGTAGACAAACACATGGCCCTCAGTATGTGTTAGGATGCCTTCTCATGTTCTTGACAAGCACATAAAACAACTTAAGTACAAAAGGTTGCAATGCCCAGCCATGTCATGTTTTCCCCTGGGGAAGAGTATAGTTTTGTAGACAAACACATGGCCCTCAGTATGTGTTAGGATGCCTTCTCATGTTCTTGACAAGCACATAAAACAACTTAAGTACAAAAGGTTGCAATGCCCAGCCATGTCATGTTTTCCCCTGGGTCCTAGGTAGGGTTGCCAAGTCTTTTGAACTCACCGGCGGGGGACCATCTGCTGGCTTGGGACCCGTGCGCGCGCCGGCTGCACGTCACAGGAAGTGACGCAGGACGTAGAGTTTTCCCTCTGCTGATCGGGGCCACGCCCCCAACGTGCTCTACGTGGTTCGGGGTTCCCCCCGGGGCCCGATTCCGCGGCGGCAGAAATCGGGCCTCCAAAGCGGGGGTTTACCCGCTCCCACTTGGCAGCCCTAGTCCTAGGCTAGGAACACTGAGCATGAGGTTTCTGTAATGAATGTCAATAAATCAAAAGTAGGTTTGCAGCTTACGGATACACACCTGAACAGCACACTCAAGATTGCTACAGCACAGACATTTTGATGCAATAATTCAGAGCAGAGGTGTCAGTTATCAGAGGCTGTTAAATAGACAAAATATTGCAAGTTTGCTAGTTTTTTAAGCATGTTTTATTTAAAGTTTTTTAAAAAAATAATTGTGTCTGAGTCCTTTATAAAGTTTATATCTCTGCTACCTGGCATTACATTTTATGACACACGTGGCCCAGCCCAACAAGGTCCCATTTATGTCAGATCCGGCCCTCATAACAAATGAGTTCAACACCCCTGATCTACATGAATGCTGTTTACTCCCACTCGCAGCAGCTGTTTAGGATCTGTGGCAGAGAAAAGGTCTTTCTCAACACCTGCTACCTGGAATCCAGGAAGATGCCAAGGAGGCCACCTAGGACCTTCTATGTGAAAAGTATGTCTTCCACTGCTAGAACATGCTCCCCCACCCCAATCTGCAGATAAAGTGAATGCCCTCCATCGGATCTTGATATCTTACAAATACTTGTGCCATTTTTGGACAGGTTGTAGGATTTTGAGTTACAGAGCATGCTGTTTTAAAGCAAGATGTTGAATGAGGTCTAGATTCACTCCCCCACAATGTTGTTACAGGCACCAGTATTTTTTTTCTTTGGCCCCTGCCACACGGCAGGGAAAACACCCAGCAAAGCGCGGCTAAATAGAGCCGCACCAAAAAAGAGACGCGCGGGTGGGATCCCACGGATCCCGTGCACTGCGCGCCGTTGCTCCCCGGCACGATCAGATGCCAGGGAGGAAGGGACGCTCGGGAGGGGGAAGCTGCCGAATTGCGCATGCTCACGCATGCAAGACGCGCCGGCGATCCCACAGCCAGCAGTGATACGGACCAAACGGCAGTTTTGAAGCGCTTCATCGGGGGAAGAGCCGGATCGGAGACGGGAGCGCAACGCCAGCCAGATGTTGACGTGGGATCGCGCCCGTTTGCTGCGCTTCCAATCCGGCCCACTCCCGGCCCAAACCGTCTCGTATGAACAGGGCCTTTGAAGTGCAAACACTTAACTCCTGTCCGTGCTGTTCAACTTAAGATATTCCTTTTTGAACACTACATATGGGCAAGGCAAGGCAAGGGCAGTGACTACCATGAGTTAGACAGAGCATGCTCTCTTATTGCCAGCTGTTTTGCACCAATGAAGCATTTTTTCAAAACAGAAAATATTGAATAATTTCCCCTTTTACAAGTTATTGATGTTTGAGTATTAGAGCACTTTTTCCACATTTTCTATGAAGTCTGAAAAACAGATTCTAAATTTGGGCAGTGAAAGAGCCCAGGGCTTCAGCTGTTCATGCTGGGCATGCACAGTGGCACTTATGTATCTGCAGTAGGAATATGTACTGAAATGTGACCAGAACCCAAGGAATTTGCTACTCCAGTTTGTATTTGCTTTTTATGACCTCACAAGCACCTCTGGTTGACTTGCTTATCCAACCAATCCAGTTTACTATTTTGTTTTCCCAGTCAGGAACTTTTAAGACTTGCTTGCCAAAACCTTTTAGTCTGTTACCAAGGCTGAGTTCATATGGCACAAACAGACAGGAGTTTGAGCTTTCTTGAGTCACTGTTCACTTCTTCAGGTACAGCTGGAACGTGAGTTCATCTGTCCTATCTATTGGAAAGTGGAGTGATTTCAGATGCAAATGACATTAGTGGGCTGAATAACAATAGCAGGTGTGATGCTGATACCTCTGTTCCTGGTATCCCTCTGCATATCACACCTAATCTAAATGACATTAATGGGCTGAATGACAATAGCAGGTGTGATCAGCTGATACCTCCATGCATGGTATCCCTCTGCATATCACGCCTAATCCAATCACGCCTACTATTGTCATAGTAGCGATTTCCACAATTCCTTTCCCCACTGCAGGGACTTAGTGCATGCAGTGGGGAGGGGGAATCAACTGAAATTGCTACCTCCTCTTTAAAAAAATGATGGAGCTGCGGTGGCTCAAGTGGTTGAGGCACTGAACTGCAGGCTGTGGAAGGTCGGTAGTTCAGCAGTTCGAGACCCGAGTGCACCGCATGACGGAGTGAGCTCCCGTCTCTAGTTCCAGCTCCTGCCAACCTAGTAGTTCGAAAGCAAGAAATTGCAAGTAGATAAATAGGTACCACTTCAGTGGAAAGGTAACAGCGTTCCGTGCGCCTTGGTGTTTAGTCATGCCGGCCACATAACCACGGAAACGTCTTCGGACAGTGCTGGCTCTTCGGCTTTGAAACGGAGATGAGCACCGCAACCCTAGAGTCGGACGCGACTGGCTTTCGAGCAAGGGAACCTTTACCTTTAAAAAAATACACTCAAGGGCACTTTTCTTAACTGTGTGGCTGTATATAGGCCGATAATATAAAGCATCGTTTAAACTTTTGGACTGCTTTACATAAGAACAGGTAGAAAGCATGGCTGGATCAGACCAAAGGCCCATCTAATGCAGATGGTGGCCAACTGGATGTCTCCACGGAAACCCACAAGCAGGGTATGTAGACCATAACCTTTTGAGTCATTGGTAGGGTAGCCAAAGGGCTTGCTAACAGCCTGGAGAAAAAATTTCCAGGTGAATGGGATGGATATGTGTGTGGCTGAGAGAAGAAAATAGCCATTGGCACTTTTGGAAGAGAGGCAGCCCCTTTTCAAAACAGTCCACGGGCACCTTAAAGATAGCGTTGCTAGTCTTTTTTAGGTGTCACAGGACTTCTGCTTTGTTTGGCTATAATAAACTAACATGGCTACCCCTTGGGAACCCTTTTTCAGTTGTTTGTTCAAAGCATTTCTCTGCCAAAGAACTGAAGGCATTTTAAGGGGATAGAATGTATATGCTTGGGATGAGGAGGGGGCAGGAACTGCTCATTAGTTGGAGTATACAAGTGGGAACCCGTAAAACACTTGTGGGAAGGATGCATCCCTTCCACTTCCTTTGCTTCCTCCTCCCTTCTTTAACAAAATTCTCTCCCTTCCTTCTCCCTTCCCCCCTCTCTATTTCTTCCCCTTCTCTGACAATCATCCCATTCCCCCAGCTTTGCTTATTCCCCTCTCCTACCACCTCTTCTCCATCTCTCCCATCTTCCTTCCCCCACTCCTTCGCTTACTCATGTCTCCCATCTGTTTTTCTCCTTTTCCCCTCCTTCCACACCTACTGTCACTCCCCCCCCTTCTCCCTCCCCAGCCCATTATTTCTTTTTCCTCTTTCTCTCCATCAGTTACTTGGATCCTGCCTGCTGCTGGATCCATCCCTGGCTTGTGGAGCCTGCCTGCTGGTGTGGGGGTGTCTCTCTCACTGCCTGCCTTCTCCAGCCCCGTCCAAGCGTTGAGACCAGGGCACCTCCAGACTTTTCATCCCAGCCCTGTTGCAGCCCCATCTGCCCAGCACCCTCGCTGGAGGCCGCCTCCTGACAGTGACGCTGCTGTGGCCAAGTTGATCCACAGGACCCGCTGGAGTGCAAAGACTGGATCGGGGAGACTTCGCACCCAATGTTCCTGTCACTTGTGGGGTCCCGCACTGACCTCTTATGACCCAGCAATGGGAGAAGAAGACTGCCCAGCATAGCAGCAGAGGGCTGCCCGCAACTTCACCACCTCTGCGCCTCAGAGGCTGGTGAGAAGAGAAAGGGATGGCAGGGCTCATAGCAGTAGCATTTACCATTGTCTCCCCCCCCCCCACTGTTGCTGCCTCACCATCTCAGAGAGTTCAGGGTTTGTGGCAGCCACAGGTATGCACAGGTGCTGAGAGGTTTGGGAGGGTTAAAACCCCTGAACCATCCCTTTGCTGCTGCTACTGCTGCTGCTAATCCCAGGCCCAGCGAGGCTCCCAGCCTCTGCTGCTGGGCTGCTGCAGTTTCCTCCCCATCTCTGGTGCTGCTTTTGATCCTAGCCCAGTCAGGCTCTCAGCCTCTGTTGCCAGACCTGCTGCAGCTTCCTCCCCCCACCTGTTGCTGGTTCCACTTTCAATCCTGGGCCCGACGCATCCACCAGGCGACGCATCCACCAGGCGACCCATCCACCAGAGGAGGTAGGAGCGTTCTCTGCACATGCACAGAGGACACTACTTTACTTTGGGGGAGATTTACATCCCCCGGTGTTGTGGTTTTTTTAATTTTCAGATTTTTCTGCACATCCGGAGAGTCCCCTGAGTCTCTAGAAAAACCTGTTGGGAGAGAGTGTGCCCCCTGTCTGCAGTTTTAGATATCAGCACCTAGGGGGGCACAGTTGGGAATAATTAGATATATAGATGTGCAGAGCCGACAGATTTGCAAGTCTTGGGGGCTTTCTCTTGCACAAGCTGGAGCTTTTAAAAAGGCAAGGTTTTACTTATCTACTTGTTAGGACATTTATGTCCTGCCTTTCTCCATGGTTCAAGGTGGCTTACGGTGCCAATAACAATAAAATCCCAAATTCCTTCCTAACCTCATGAAAATTAAGCCTAATGAAATGTAGTAAAATGCGGGGAAATAAAATAAAATAAAAACCATACACATGGATTTGTGTGCATTGAAGGCAGGAGATGAAGCTAGAAGTTGTTCCTCCCGACGTGCTCATTGTATCCTTTAGAACATCTGCAAACAGCTAGTAAAAAAGGCAGAGAGATTCTAGTAGTGTCAGGTGGAACAGGGACACATTTGTGGAGGATCTTCTGCCTCATTGGAAATGTCTTTTGCCTTCATTTATACTCTGCTTGTTGACAAAGACACAAATCTTAGAAAAGCACCAGTCCCCTTCAGTGTTCGCAAAAACCGGCAGTGATGACCCTCAAACTTCTAACCACTGGTTTGGTGTAGTGGTTAAGTGTCCGGACTCTAATCTGGGAGAACCGGGTTTTATTCCCCACTCCTCCACTTGAACCTGCTGGATGACCTTGAGCAAGCTATAGTCCTGTCAAAGCTGTCCTTGAAAGGGCAGTTTCTGTCAGAGCTCTCTCAGCCCCATCTACCTCACAAGGTGTCTGTTGTAGGGAGGAGAAGGGAAAGGAGTTTGTAAGCCGCTCTGAGACTCCGGGTAAAGGGCGGGGTATAAATCCAATCTCTTCTTCTTCTATATGACCCAGCCATGTGAGTAGTGGACAGTTGTGGCTGCCTGACCTCAGAATCACACACTACTGGGGAAGAGCCTATTCCATGAAAAAGACATGCATTTGGCCCCTACTGTCTGGTTTGTTAAATGTCACCGCAGCTGTAGGGAACCTGCTCACAGAAAAGGACATACCTGGCTCCCACTTCAGTGTGAGTTTTTACCCTTCTCCCCCTGTGCTTCAGGCAGGGTTTGAGGTTTGTTTAAACTTGTTTCTCAGACATATTTATCCATATTTAGCCATTAAATAAATACCTCCTGACTGGGTTCCAGGAGGTAATAAATGCCTCTCTGCTGGAGGAAGTTGTTACAACTGCTTTGAAAGACGTGGACTCTGCTGATAGAAACATCTACTGCCCAGAGGCTAATATTCTAGTTTTGGGCAAGGTACTTGTGTGGCAGGTGGCTACACAGCTTAAGGTGGTCTTGGAGGAGACAAGTTATCTAGATCCATTTCATGCTGGATGCAGGCCTGACTTTGGGGTGGAAAATGGGCTAGGTCGCCCTGACTGTTGACTTTCTCTGGGACAGGATAGGGGGAGTGTGTCCCTGATGATTCTTTTAAACTTCTCAGTGGCATTTGATACTATCGGTCATGGTGTCTTTCTGGAAAGGCTGGCTGGATTGGGAGGGTGGGGGCACTGTGGTTTGATGGTGCCACTATTACTTGAACAACTGATTCCAGAAGGTTGTGCTGGGGAACTATTGCCCCACCCCATGGCATGTTTGTATGTCCATCCTAATCTGTAAGGCAACTGCAGATTTGCAGGATGCTTTCCACTCAAGCCATCTGCACGCAGTAGTTGAAAAACAATTATTGATTTAAAAAATTGATATAAAGCAGATGACTAATTCCCTGATTATATTCAGGTGGGGTAGCCGTGTCAGTCTGAAGCAGCAGAACAAAGTTGGCATCCATTGGCACCTTTAAAACCAACAAGGTTTTGTTCAAGGTATAAGCTTTCATGTGTATGCACGCTTCTTCAGATACAATGAAATGGGAATTGCCAGTCCTTACATACAGGTAGAGGGCGAGAGGAGTAAATTAGCATACAGCATAATGAAGATATTTAAAAGATTCAATGACCAAACAGGAATAACATGCTTATTTTATACGGTTATCATTTGTTTGGGTTTAATTCTGGGTGGAAACATAGTGTAGGAAATAAATATGTCAGAATTGGAGATTGTTGGGCAAATATATCCTTAATTGTGCTGAGAGTAATTAACTGAGACCCTGCCATTACTCTCCATCCATCTCCTCTCAAGCATGGGGGCAACCTTACCGCATCTTCTTCTTTGAAGGGGGGCAATTGGCTGTGTAGAGTTATCTCCCCTGTCCCTAGACCAGAGAAATACATTCCAATCTACCATTCCAAATTACATTACATTCTCAAGCTCTTATTTTGCATTATAGACTGACTTCAAACTCACTTGTGAAGGTGTTCTAAGCAATGCTCCCTCTAAGCTGTGGAGTCTTGTGAGCAAAAACTCTACTTTGCGAGCTACTAGCATTAAAGTTGTGAGTGAGCGATTTGGCTACTGCATAAATTAGTTTGCTCTGGAGCCATCCTTCCTGAGCTAAGACAAAAATGTGTGAGCCGGAGGCTAAAAAACTGTGAGCTAGCTCACACTAACTCAGCTTAGAGGGAACACTGGTTCTAAGTGCTTTGGGACAAAATCTGGCTAGGGGCCAGCGGAAATGGTTGTACTCCTTATCAGTGCTCCCTCAAGTACTTTTAACAACATAAGCAATACATAAATTAGTGGGATGAAAACGTGTTAGTAGTGATTAAACAAAGGGGTTGGGTTGGAAAGGCAACTTCCCGAGTAATGTTATGTAAGAGCTATTAAGGGCTGGTCTTTGAAACCTCAGCAGGGTCGAAGCAAGGTTGGGGTCAGTGGGTCAACCTAGGATTTTTTTCAAAGATTTTTAAATTGGTGGCTGTAATGGGCCCATTCTTGAAACCGAGGAGATCGGCACTGCCTCTCTGATGAATTCAGGGGACCTGGTTGGTTTTGAGATATAAACCTTCCCCTCAGTTATAAGATGTTCTTAGGGTAGCAAGTGTAAAGGCTTTGGGTTACTGCTATGAGGTAAGTTTTGTTTTAAGCATGAAGAGGACAGAAATTGCTGAAGCAGGAGGTGTAACAAAACAACAGATAAGATTTATTTATGTACAGGCTATGTGGTGAATTCTCTTTAAAGCTTGTCATTATCAGGTCTGCTCATCACCAGAGACAGGCCTTTCACCTCCGTTCTTTCTGAGAGTTAGATTTAAACCACTCTACCCCCTACCAAACGAAGCTACCCACAAAATTGTCTGCTCCCTTCCTGAGACAATTCCCTTTTTGGGGGGTCTGCGCTCTCCCTCAGACAGCCCTCAGCACTACTCTGGAAGGAGACTGGAGCAACATTCCCATAGGCTCAGGTGTCAAAACAGCTGCGTGAGTGTAACCGTTTTCCGACAACCTCCCGGCCATCACAGTGATATTTCTTTTGAGCTGCTTGTCAGAGCAGGAACGTTTCTAATTTAAAAAAACAAAAAAACTGTTCCCCCTTCCAAAGTAGTGAGGCATCAAACTCCATTCATCTGACTTTTGTGGCTTTGCCCACTCAAGATCCTTCTTGGTGGGCTTGTCAAACACACTGGCCCCTTTCACATTACTGTTCTAAACTGGATGTTATCTGTTGTCGGCCCGGGTTCAAGTAAAGCAATACAGGGACAGGGGGTTCATACAGCAAACGTCATCCCATTAATGAGCCATCTCTGAAGTGCTACGCCCATTTCAAACTGCGCCAAGTCCCCCCCCTTTTTCGCCATGCAGTCTTTCTCACCCATCCTCCCCTCCCCCGAACATTCTAAGTTGAGTGCTACAGCACTAAACCAATATAGGTCCCGGTCACACGGCAAAGTTGCCGCGGGAGAGGCACGGAAGGTGGGCGGATTATCCGGGTGCGATCACACCCCAACATCTGGGAAGTGGAGCGCACCCGTGGCTTACCGGCAACAATGCGCATTTAAAAACTAGTACCCCCAAGGTACTAGTAAACGTTTGCCACGGAGTGCCTCCAGACGCCTGTGGTGTGATCGCACCAGCGCGCGGCATTCCCCTCCTGTCCCTTGTTTACCTGCCGTTGCCGAGGGGAGGACCCGTGGTGTGCCGCCGGCGCCTCTGATAGCGTAATCGCGCATCAAACTGCGCCGGGGCAATTAGCCACGCCTTCCCCCCGCGATATCCGGCCCGTGTGACCGGGTCCATAGTCTTTCAATGGAATCAAGGCATCTCAATGGTGCTGCTGTAACACTGAAGTGTTATATTGGTTTAGTGCTATAGCGCTCAACTTAGAATGTTAAAAAAAGTGAGGAAGATTGTGTGGTGAAAAAGGGCGGAGGGAAAGTGGCATTGTAGGAAGTGCTACAGACATTTTAAACAGCACACCACAGAGATTCAAAAGCTCAACGAAGAGTGAAAATGAAAGAAAGCAGTTTCCCTCAAAAATGGTTCAGCCCTGCTTTGCCAACAGGACGCAAGTGGCTTTGTATGAACAGGTAAACAAAATCCGTTAGCAGCTGGTTGCTAATATGGTTGTATCTGAACTGACGCAGAAAAATCCATTAGCAACATGCTACTAAAACGGATTACAAAGGCTGTCTGAAAGGGGCCACTGTCACCTTTACTCTTCTTTAAAAAAACGTGTTAGCTACTCTGTGAGCACAGCAAATCAGAGTAACTTAGCAAAGTTACTATTAATTCAAGGAATGTGTTCCTTATAAGTCAGCAAGATCATCTGAACTAAAAAATAAAATGATTGTTGATGATTGTAGCAATCGATAGACACTACAGTGAACAGACACTTGGGTTTGGTGAGAGAGGTGTAGAATCTTAAGGGTCAATTTGTGTGTTATGTGGAGAGCATAGGTCTGCTGTCCCTCCTCTGTGTCAGACATGAGCTATGGTTCTCTTCAGTTTCCACGTATGCAATGCTGAATTCATACTGGGTCTGCTGTGCGTGTACAGAAGGGGCTTAAGCCATCCCTCTCCCCCCGACCATTTTTTAAAAAATCTGAAAGTGTGTAATCTGGCCCATTGGGATACATACTGGTTTTCTCAAAGAGCCGACCAATGCCCATTAGACCATTACAGGCTGGGAAATAGCACAGGGAAAGGCTGAAACCCCTTCTCAGAAGGTCAGAGTCAGAAGAGAAGGCACGTGTGACTCAATGAAAACAAAAATGCACAAACCTTGCAGGTGCAGTTCTGTCTTGGCCTGTTTGTTATGGGCACACTATGGACTCCAGCACATGATGTTACTGAAATAAAAATGAGACTGGGGGTGGGGGGAGGCTGAGAAGCCTTGCCCCGGGGGGCAGGGTTGGATCTGGCAAGCTTAAACCAGCAGAGAAATTTTAAAATTCTGAATTCACCAGGTAGTGCCATCTCTGTCTCTGTGTTCAAAAGTGCCCGATGTAGAGGTGAGTGAGGTCCAGGACACAGGAGGAAGGCTGAAATCCCTTCTCAGAAGGTCAGAGTCAGAAGAGAAGGTGTGGATAACTCAATGAAAACAAAAATGTATGGACCTTGCAGGTGTGATACTGTCTTGGCCTGTTTGTTATGCCTCAACATGTCCTCAGGCGTGGACACACTATGGACCCCAGCACATGATGTTGCTAAAATAGAATTGAGACGGGGCGAAAGTTGAGAGACCTAGAGGTTGGAATCTGGCAAACTCAAACCAGCAGAGGAATATTAAGCTGAATTCACTAGGTTGTGCCATCTTGGTTGGTCTCTGTGTTCAAATGGGCTGCCAAGTCCCCGGGGGGGGGGGGGACCCCGCCCCTGACGCCCCGTCCTCGTGCCCACCGCGCTGGCGCCACCGGATCAGGGGGAATCCCACCTCCAAAGCACGTCACACGGAAGTGACGCAAGCACGTTGGGGGCGGGGCCACAATAATCAGAGGGAAAACTCTATGGTTTTCCCTCAGATTATTGTGGCCCCGCCCCCAACATTCCCGACATGCTTACGTCACTTCCGTGTGATGTGCCTGCTGCGCGCGCGCACGAGGGCTCATGGACCAAGCCTGGACTCCCCCGCTCCGGACCAGGTAAGGACTTGGCAACCCTGATGTAGAGGTAAGTGAAGTTTCGGGCATCCACCCTGGTGGGCCTAGGGTTGCCATCCTCCAAGTGGGCCTAGAGAGCTCCCAGAATTAGAGCTGACCTCCAGGCAACTGAGATCCAGTCCCCCTGGAGAAAATGAGTGCCTTGGAGGGTTGACTCTATAGAATTATACCTTGCTGAGATCCTTCCCTTCCCTTCACAAGGCCTAAGAGAGGCCTGGGAACCTGCAGTTTTGGGGCCCTCATTCAGCAACAATAGTTCTCTTCTGGACAACCAAAGTAGTGTAGTGGTTTCAGTGTCAGACTAGGAGGCCCAGGTTTGAATTTGCCATGGAAGCTCTCCTTTGGCCACTCTCTCATAGCCTAACCTACCTACCTCACAGGGTTGTTGTGAAGATAAAATGGAGGGGTGGAGACCAATGTGAGCCTTTTTGGGTCCCCATTGGAGAGAAAAGTAGGGATACAATTAATTTCACACACAAAGCTGCCTTATTTCACAAACAAAGCTGAATAAGACCATTGATCCATCAAGGTCAATATTCTTCACTCAGACTGGCAGATGTGCTCTTAAAGTGGTCCAACCTCCAGGTGGGGCTTGGAGATACTCCAGAATTATGGCTTATCTCCAAACTGCAGAGATCAGTTCCCCTGGAGAAAATGGCAACTACAGAGGGTGGACTCTATGGCATTATATGCAAATTAAGCCCATCCCCTCACCAAACCTGCCCTTCCTAGGCTCCACCCCCAAATCTCCAGGAATTTCACAGTCCAGAGTTGCCAACCCAGTGTCTTGGGCAGAGATCTCTCATATCATATCCCATTTGATCCTTTTAACTGGAGACTGAACCTGGGACCTCCCGCATGCCAAGCAGAGGCTCTACCACTGAGCCATAGCTCCTAAATCATGTTTTTCGTCCCAGTAATTGTCCCCGCAAGAGGCTTTCCCACTCACTGGGACTTTATTTTTGAAATCCCACCAAAGTAGCCAAAGGTGAGCTACTGCCCCTAGTTCACTTGAGTTTCCAAAAAGCTTTTGATAAGGGTGCTCATAAAAGATGATTCAGGGAGTTAAGTAACGACAGGGCAAAGGGCAGAGTTCAATTGCAGAGCAAATGATTGTTATGCAACAGTGATGTAAGAGCTACCTGTAGCAGATCCCCAGGAAGCCCTTGTCAAGCTCACACCTGAGCTGACATGAGGATGACACGTGTTTCCTTGGACTATTTTTTAGTCTCTGTCTGTGCATCTTTAAGTTGCACAAGGGTGAAACATCCAAACCAGTCCTTTATGTACATACCGTGGTGGTTGCTGAAGATTCTGTTTTATTTAGGCCCTGGTCACACAGCAAAGTTGCTGCGGGAGAGGCACGGAAGGTGGGCGGATTATCCGGGCGCGATCACACCCCAACATCTGGGAAGTGGAGCGCACCCGTGGCTTACCGCCGACAATGCGCCTTAAAAAAACTAGTACCTCCAAGGTACTAGTAAACGCTTGCCATGGGCTGCCTCTCCAGACGCCCGTGGTGTGATTGCGCCGGCGCGCAGCATTCCCCTCTGGTCCCTCGTTTACCCGCCGGCGCCGAGGGAAGGACCCGTGGTGTGCCACCGGCACGTCTGATCACGTAATCGCGCATCAAACTGCGCCGGGGCAATTAGCCATGCCTCCTCGCCCCGCCCCCCCGCAATATCCAGCCTGTGTGACCGGGGCCTTAGTGTATTATTTAGACCTCATTTTTCAGCTGAACTTGCTCTTCCTCGCCTGAAATCATCTCTCTTGATATGTTAGAACATATGAAACTGGACCCAAGCAAAGCCCACATCATCCAGCATTCTGCGTCGTCCAACAGCTGTCAGACGGATGTCCCTGGCGATGCAAAACAAGGGCATGAAAGTTCCTCATCTGAATCTACTCTCTCTCCCCCCCCTCCAAACTGCTGCACCTGATTAATGTGCTGAAGTCCATTCTTTTGTTAATTTTTTGGTGATACTGCAGGGTATCAGATGAAGGGAGCTTTGACTCTCAAAAGCTTACACCCTGAAAATGTTGTTGGTCTCTAAGGTGCTATTGGACTCAAATTTAGTTGATGATGAACTTTGCTGCCTACCACATTCACAGAAGGGGTGTTTGCGCCACTTAGCCTGAAGCAGCTCAAGGGAGGATAGCAGCAGCCCAAGCTATACCTGCTTCGGCTTAGTACCACCTGTGAGAAAGGAGCAGGTGCAGGATCTTCTACAGGCATCTCTCCAAAATGCTAGCTTCCAACACTCCGAACCAGCCGCAGTTTCTAGAGGTTTATCAAAGCTATTCCCGTATAAAGCACATAATCACATCTGGATGTCACCAGTAAATGTAGCCAGATCCTTCTTGCCAAAGGAACAGGGCAATCGGTAAACCAAGTGCAGGTGGCAGAAAGTATTCCTGGCAAAAGTTGCTGTAATGTACTCCGCCATGACCACGTGCGCGACCGTTGGGCCATGCGGTCAGGCCGAACAGCAAAGCTTCGCTTCCAGGAGAACAATAGTCCAGCGGATCCTAGCCCGCACCTATCAGAGGGCCAGGTCCGCGGCCGAGAGCCTATGGGACTCTCGGCCACTGTAAATAGCCTATAGGGCCTTAGTGGGTGGGTTTTAGGTGGTGGGTTTCTGAGCATATAAACCGGCCTGCGAGCCGGCTTAGTTTTGTCTTGTTCCTGCTTAATAAAAGTACTTTGCTGAAATCACTCAACGTTCTCAGTACTTTTCAGTTGCCATGTGGGTAACCAGATGCAGCTCTGGATGGAAGAACACTCCTGTGCTGTGGAGCTTCAACTTCAGGCAGTGGTGAGGGTACAACCCCATCCCCCAAAAGCTGAATACTTCACACTTCATCAGTCACATGCCTAACCAGGGGCAGACTGGCCATTTAATTTACAGGGACCATTCCTGGTGGGCCAGGATCAAGCAGAGCCAAGCTCCTGTAGCTCCGTAAATGTGGCAGGGGCCGCTCAGCTCAGACCTGACCAGGAGTGCCAGCTATAGATGTGGGCTCACCTGTTGCCCCCCTCATGCACTGCTCTTGTTCTGTAACATGTGTAGCACCAACTTGCACTATCCCCAACCTTTTTTGAGCCTGCCGGCACCTTTGGAATTATGACACTGCATGGTTGGCGCAGCCACAGAATAGCTCCCACAGAATGCCTGGCGCAGGAGGCGGAGCCAGCCACAAAATGGCGGCGGCTGCAGCTCGCCTTCACTCACAGAGTGAAGATCCTCGTGCTGTCGTGGCAGCTGCTGCTGAAACAACATTTTTAAACATCTGTGCAGCCAATCAAAAGCCTCGCGGGGCAAAAGACCCATGTGGCCCAGCCCACTTTCTAAAAATACTTGATGGGCATCAGGAAATTGCCAGTGGGCACCATGGTACCCCAGGCACCATGCTGGGGAACCCTAACCTAAGTAATAAATGCTAGCCATAGCAGAAGAAGAGAAGAAGAGATTGGATTTATAATCTCCTTCCCACCCTGTTCCCACAACAGACACCCTTTGAGGTAGATGGGGCTGAGCGAGCTCTGAGAGAATGGCTTGTGAGAGAAGAGAACTGTGACTGACCCAAGGTCACACCAGCAGCTGCATGTGGGGGAGTGGGGAATCAAACCTGCTTCTCCCAGATTAGAGTCTGCGTCCCTTTCCACTACACCAGACTGGCTAGTAGAAGTACATGATAAACATATTTATGGGGGAACAGCAGTTTCCTTTAAAAAAAAAAAAATGTTTGTACTGAATTCAAGCTTATCTCTGTGCCAGAAGGAAAGGTGTCACCTGTAACCAAATCCGTCCTGCACACTATCCGGGCCTTGATCTTTGCCGTTTGCTGCATGGTGAATCTCAGCCTCTTTGAATGACTGACCTTGTGAGATGCAATATTCTCAACACATTGACTAATATGGCACTTAGGAAAAAAGGAAGATTTGTTTGTTTGGCTTCCTTATCGCTATCATGCTGCTCAATCTGTCCTGATCACATGCTCAGTCTTATCTTTGACATTAGATGTACTAATTACTTGTTTCCTTAGGTAATCCCTCAGCCTGTCTTTGGTAGAGCACATGGTTGGTGCCTATATGATCATAGATTCAATCCTCGGCATCTGCAAGGTAAAAGATCTTCGGTAGCAAGTGCTGGAAAAGGCTCTTCTCTGAAAGCAGCCTGCAGAGCTTGTAGGACCAATGTTTTGAACCAGTATAAAGTAGCATCATCATCTATATGTATTACTCACTGGACTTCCAAGCTCAAATCACATGACACATGAAATATGACGCTGCCTTATATGGGAATCAGTGGGAAAAATAAAATAAGCTCACCGAAGAAAACCATTGTTTTATGACTTTAACACACTTGGTTGTACTTTTTATATTTATAATGCAAATCTCTTATGTTACACAACAATCATCCTTGTGATTAGAGAGATGTTGCGTTGATCCACATTACTGTCATTCCTGCAGTGCTCCATCAGGAGATTGATGATGAACACCAACAGAGAGATAGAGTTTGATAAAGATATCTGAAACCGCTAGGAAAGTGTGTTCTCTTTATCTCTTGTATTTCTTGAATTCACACGTTTTTAAACGAAAGAGTGATAAATGCTATTTAGGAGCTTGAAAAACGAAGACTTTTTAGTCTGCTTTTCCACTTCATAGCTCTATCAAGACGCCTTGAAGAGAAAACATTCCAGGAACACAGCCAGAACAGTGTCAAGAATATTTGCATAAAGATTTTGTATTGTACTCACATCATTATTTAATAGGGCTACCAAATCCCCCCGGGGGGCGGATTCCCCCCCCCCCGCTTTGGAGGCCCGATTTCCGCCTGGGGGGAACTCCGCCCCCGAAGCTGCGTCACCAAAGGTGACGCAGGACGTACGGCACGTTGGGGGCGTGGCCCAGATCGTCGGGGGGGGGGGAACCATCCACAGCACGCATCCACAGCCAGCTCCCGGACCGAGCAAACGCTCCCCCGCCAGTGAGTAAATAAGATTTGGCAACCCTATTTATTTACTGGCTTTATATTTATGGCATGTACTTTACATAAAGATGATTGTTGTGTAACATAAGAAATTTGCATTATAGATATTATAAAAAGTACAACCAAGTGTGTTTAAGTCATAGAACAGTGGTTTTCTTTGGTGAGCTTATTTTATTTTTCCCATTGTGTTCACACCGAAGCCTGTCTTGTTTTTTATACTGAATCAGACCTGTGGTCCATCAGAGTCAGTATTGTCTACTCAGACTGGAAGCAACTCTTCAGGGTCTCCAGCAGAGGACTTTCACATCACTTCCTGTCTGGTCCTTTAAACGGGGGGGGGCAGGGGACCTTCTGTATTCAACACAGATGCTCTGTCACTGAGCCACAGATCCCCACCCCATAACAGGAATGAGTGACAAACAGACAAAATTAAGTCCATCAGTGGCTATTAGCCACAAGGTATAGATAGGGACTCTGGGGCAAGTGATGCTCTGTCATCTTGGTGCTTGGGGGGGTCAACAGTGGGAGGGCTTCTAATGTCCTGGCCCCACTGGTGGACCTCCTGATGGCACTGGTATTTCTGGCCACTGTGTGATACAGAGTGTTGGACTGGATGGGCCTTTGGCCTGATCCAACATTGGCATCTCTTATGTTCTTATGTTCTTAAGTCAGCAATCCTAAGAGCACTCTCCTGGGAGTAGACCTGCTTAAGATTGCTCTCTGAATGTGCTTCAGTCTCCCTGATGTGTTTGTATGGGAGTGTCATGGAATTTGGGGGTTATGCTTCAGCGGGGATTGGAGTAGATGAGGATACTGAGGCATGAAGCAGGGATGCGTTTATTTACATCCCCAACCTTTGTGTCCCAAAGGAGCACCTAAGTCAGCTAATAGACATTAAAATGTCCTAATCAGTTATGAATATAAAAGTACCCAGGTTCAAGTCCTTTTGCAGGTGAGCAGAGGGTGGGGCTAAGCAAGTGGAACAGCTCGGCCCTGGGTGGCAAGTTCTTCTGCAGGTGAGTTGCATTAGATCTATCAGGGATGGGAAGAAATTTAGAAAGGAAGGGAAGAGAAAAGAGCACAAACAATACTGTACTGTCGTCCGGTAAGCAGCTTCAGTGCTATTTCTTGATTATTATTTTTCCTGCTGTTTCTGGAAGATGCTTTGAACACGTGCAGAAAACTCATGTATACTTTTTACAAAATTAAGAAATTAAATTTGTAGTCTCAACCGAAGTTACTACTTACATGCTTTTGCACTTCCAGTACAAGAAGATCTGGTCAGAGCAAGCTTTCTCTTGGTCTCTCCGGAGCATCGGATATCCTCTGATCCTTCTGCTTGGAAATGCAGGATAGCTGCTCTAGCCCTTAGGGCCAAACTATGTGATACGCCCAACACGTTTTGTGTCACAGGTGAACAACTGGACTCTCAGGCAGAAGTACACTTGGGGAACTCACCTTAAAAAGTGCTTATTTGCTTGGTGCTGCAGCAGGGCAAAGCTTTACACCCTTTGTCTTTGTCTCTTTCAGCACCCTTTCCACTGGCAAAAGTGGGCTGGGAGGGAAACCAAAAGCTCCTTCTCCTCCTGCGTAGTGTTCTCTCACAGCACCAAGTGAACGAACACTTTTTAAAATGAGTTTCCCTACCTTAAATACACGTCAGATCACAGGTAAACAACTCTCAGTCAGATGCACATCTGGAGAACTTACCTTATAAAGTACTCATTAGCTTGGTGTTGCGTTCTCCTCCTGCGTAGTGCTCTCTCACAGCACCAAGTGAACGAACACTTTTTAAAATGAGTTTCCCTACCTTAAATACATGTCGGGTCACAGGTGAACAACTCTCAGTCAGATGTACATCTGGAGAACTTACCTTATAAAGTGCTCATTATCTTGGTGCTGCAGCGGGGTGACACTTCACACCTTTTTTCTTTGGCTTCATGTCTCCTTCATCCCCTCCACTAGCAAAAGCAGCTTGGGAGGAAAACCAAAAGCTCTTGGTCCTTGTTTGCAGTGCTCCCTCACAGCACCAAGTGAACAAGCTGTTTTGTTTTTTTAAGGTGAGTTCCCCCAAAGTACATCTGACTTTGAGTCTGGTTGCATACCTATTGTATAGTGGGTTTACCACATGGACGAAGGACAAAGACTGGCATAGTGCAAAGCACGCTTTATTTGGTACACAACAAGACCTGCTAACTAACGGCTGGCAGGCCAACTATATACACTTCAGGGACACGCCCCTGGGCCCCGTTGGTGGGTTTGAATCTCCCGCCACGGTGCCCATTGGTTCCCCAGTGGAGGGACTAGGAGCCTAGTCCCTATTGTTCTTCCAGAGTCAAGCTCTGGCTGTTCGCTGTCTCCGCAGTGGCGGTCAGCATACACAACATCCCTTCCCCCATAGTTCGGCACCACATATGTCACGTAGTCCCTTAAATAAGACAGGGACGCAAAGCACGCTTTATTTGGTACACATCAAGAACTGCTAACTAACGGCCGGCAGGCCAACTATATACACTCCAGGGAGACGCCCCTGGGCCCCGTTGGTGGGTTTGAATCTCCCGCCACGGTCCCCATTGGTTCCCCAGTGGAGGGACTAGGAGCCTAGTCCCTATTGTTCTTCCAGAGTCAAGCTCTGGCTGTTCGCTGTCTCCCCAGTGGCGGTCAGCATACACAACAATACCCATGACCTGATGGGGCTCAGGCATCCCGTGTAGTTACACCCTTTCTCTCTGGGGATTGGCAGCAGCATCTGCCCCAAACCCAGAGTGCTTCAGAAGACTGTTAGAATAGGAAAACCATCTCTATAGAGAAGGGTACATTCCCCAAGCATGCAGCCCACCTCCATTCATCTTACCTACACAATGCTTCAGGCCAGCTTAGATTTTTGAGAACTCTTATGGTAAGGAATGTATAGACGTCCAAAGAAATAATGCTACCAGACTCTTGGTTAAGAGTGGCAGAAGTCTAATCTGGAGAACCAGGTTTGATTCCCCACCTCCTCCTCCACATGAAGCCTGCTGGGTGACCTTGG
Organism: Gekko japonicus; assembly: GCF_001447785.1. Lineage (NCBI taxonomy): Eukaryota > Metazoa > Chordata > Lepidosauria > Squamata > Gekkonidae > Gekko > Gekko japonicus. The sequence goes on along the minus strand of NW_015175389.1, from coordinate 133,206 downwards.
GTCAGTCACAGCTCTCTCAGCCCCATCTGCCTCACAGGGTGTCTGTTGTGGGGAGAGGAAGGGAAAGTGATTGTAAGCCGCTCCAAGACTCCTTCAGGTAGTCTTGGGGTTGTGGGGTTTTTTTTAAACTAAAGTGTGCGCATGCTCCGTGGGGTATAAAACCAATGCTGCTGCTGCTGCTTCTCCCTCTTCTTCAGCAAATGTCATGCTTGAGGCATCTATTTTAGTGCTGATTGCGAGGGGTTGCTACAGCTGTGAGAAACCACCCTTTGGAGTGATTTGCAAACTGACACATTTAGGGTGGAGCTGGTTGCAAAATGGCTCCTCCAGAATACGTTGTAATGATTTGCTGCACCACATGAAGCATATTCTGTGGTGGCCACCTTGTAAGTACAAATTCGCATCCAATTTACTGAACATTGGCCCCGGTCATACGGACCGGAAAATGTGGGGGGGAAGCGTGGCTGTTTGCCCCGGGGCAAAATAACGTGCGGTTGCGCGAGCAGACGTCCCGTGGAGGTCCCGTGGTTAGGGGGGAGGTGCCGATCACAGGACAATCCTGTGGCGCTACAAAGAAGCAGGGCTGTGGGGCAAATGGGGTTGTGGGTTTTTTTTAAACTAAAGCGTGTGCATGCTCCGTTGGGTGCTTGTGTGCATCCGTGGAGACTTGGGGGGGGGGACCTTTTTGGGAGGGGACATGGGCGGTTGCCGGAACTACCACCGGAAATGTGATCAGACGCCCGCCCATGCCCCACGGTTTCTGGAAACTAGTACCTCGGAGGTACTAGTTTTTTACAGCGCATCTTTGGAGTGAAGCCTCGGGTGAGCCACGGGAGCTCTACACTTCCCAGATGTGGCGGTGAGATCGCGCCCGGAAAATTCGCCTATCTTCCGTCTCTCTAGCGTGCCTAATGCTCCGTGTGACCGCAGCCATTATGGATTCCAGCACTGGTTTCTAACAGTGCTATACAAAGATCAATTTCACAACCATTTTGGAGGAACATTTTATTGAGGTACAGAAAGAAGCAGTTATTCCTTATTTACATTTTGAAGAGAAACTTATTTATGACTTCTCTAGACAGGAGTGGCTGGCTGTCATGCGGTCAACTAGCTTGGTTGCCAAAACAATAGGAGCCAGCCCTCGTAAGAATGGGAACTTCCTCAAAAAGCTCATCCTGAGAGCTACATTTAAGCCAAGTTTCTTCCCATGGAGCACTGCAGTATGTCCAGTGCCTGCTTCCTAGTAGCAAAATGGTGCCTGGCTGTGAACGACTGAGAACTCCTTGTGGCTTCTGTGTCAGGACTCTTTGGAGATCTATCATGATCCTGTCTGGGAACTACTAGTAGTAGGGAACTACCTTCTATGCATCCCTGAATCCAGATCACAGCTAGACTTACAAGATAACTTCTGGCACACAAACCTTTAAGAGTCTTGGATCTCTGTCAATCTACCATGCCTGTCCATCGCTGGAACTTCTGGACTAGAGACAAAGGAAGGACCTTGAGCCTTGGGCTGGACATTCAGAGATAACCCACAAAGTTGAGCAGAGCTATTCTAGAGGCCTCACTCTCTATAAATTTCCCCAGGTTATCTTGAGCCTTGGGCTGGACATTCAGAGATAGCCCACAAAGTTGAGAGGCCTCACTCTCTATACATTTCCACAGGCTAGATGCATTGTTCCAGGATAGCTTTTTCTACCTCCATGTCTCCAGCAAGATTTTAGACCCATGTACAAGGTATAGCGTAAGGTCAAGTATCTCATGTGTGGCAGAATTTTGGATGAAGGGAGACTTGTCCATTCATGCATAAGGTATATTGAATAGATGTAGCAAAAGCAGACTTTGGTTTCTTCCCATGAAGCACTGCAGTATGTCCAGTGCCTGCTTCCTAGTAGCAAAATGGTGCCCAGCTGTGAACAAATTGTTTCCCACACATACCTCACATTCCTTTAGCCAAAATGCACTAAGTCCCAAGGCTGAATATCTAGAGATTGTTGTCTGTATCTCACCTGCTCAGGCCAGAGGCTTTGACCTAACTGATAGCTCTTGGGGAGGAAAAGTTTATGGTGCCATCAAGGGGAAGGGTCTGGTTACCGGTATGCTCATGACATTACCCCGGGACATTTAATGTATGTCTTTTATTATCTTGCAAAAGGGAATAAATATTGCCCAGGTTCCGTTGTTCAGCACCACCTCCTGAATACCCTCTTGGGGTCTTCGGGTAGTGGTCAAGAGACGCCTCTCAATAGCGTCCACTGCCATTTTTGGTGAATGCTCTGAGCTGTTTTATATTATGGTAAGGTTCAAATAAATAGATTGCACTGCAGGCCTGTGTCCTCTTCTCTTCTCTTCCCTACCAAGACTTGATGTCCTGCCAGAATCGCATCCAGCCCAGTGACTTAGTGAAGCTGGTGACCAGGTAAATTATTTTTTCCCCTGCCACAACATGATATAAGGAAATCCGTGATCAGGATCTCTTGGGATTTTAAAAAAAAAAAAGCAGTCAAGTGGGTTGGCTCGGGACAAATTTGTCCCTCACAAAACAGACATCAACTCTGGAGAACAATTTACAATTCCACAGGGCCTGCAAGACAGAGCTCTTCCACCAGGCATTCGACTGAGGAGCCACATTTAATAATGTAACATAGATTCAAGAGCTTTACCCTGGAATCCATCATGGCCATGTGTGCCACACCTGTATTTAATATACTGTGGGGCCTGGTCAGTAGTTTTACAACCATTGGATACCTGTACCTTATAAATGTTTTGTCATTTTGACCTGTTTTAATCTTACCTTAGCTTTTAATGCAAGCTGCCCTGAGCCTGCCTTGGTAGGGAGGACAGGGTATAAATCTAATAAAATAAATAAATTTAAACCACAAAAGATGGTGCGGAGGAAACACTGTAGTCCTGATCCACTGTACGCGCACACATGAGTGAGCACACAAACACACCCTAAAGCTGTTTCCATGAATTTTCTACACCACTGGTAGGCTAACCCTTAGGTCCCTGCAGCATTCCTTATTTTCATGTGCTATCTTTTACCAAGGCCTGGCCTGGATAGCCCAGGGTAGCCTGATCTCATCTGATCTTGGAAGCTAAGCAGGGCCAACACTGGTTAGTATTTGGATGGGAGACCATCAAGGCAATCCAGGATTGCTATGCAGGGGAGGGCGGGATAAAAATGCGAATAATAAATAAGTAAATAAAATAAATAAGCCATGGCAAACCACCTTTGTTAGTCTCTTGCCTTGAAAACCCTACATGGTCGCCATGCATAGGCTGTGACTTGGCAGCACTTTCCACCACCACGATTCCCACCACAATGTGCCTGTCAGCAAGCTGCCAATGTGTTTTCCTATTCTCTATGTATGCGCTTGTCTGCTTTCACTTTCCCATGTATGCCCGTTTATGCGCTTAATTGCCTGGTTGCAGGAACGTCCGTATCTCTCAAGGCCACAGGTGGTTGCTGGCGGGTAGTAGCTTGGGTGATCTCATGGTACTATCCATGAGAAGCAAATGTGTTATGATTATCTAGAAGCGTTGCTTCCCAGGCTCAATGGCGTGCGTGGGAAGTCCCGCAATTGGGCCTCAGCTTTTTGAATTTACTATAATCTATTGGGATCCATGCTTTTGCCTCATTCTGAACAGTGATCCTGTTATGACTTGCTTCAAATAAAGTAAAACCTTTTCTACAAGTGTGTACTTCGTTGATGTGATGGGAGTCTGACAGTTCCATACCATCCTAAGCAGGTCTATTTGGAATCTTATTCAAGTCTATTCATTGAGGCTTACTCCGAAGAAAAGATTCTTAGGGTTGCCCTGTCAGTTACCTGGAGAAATATACGTGACATGGAAGAGAGATGTTTTAAGATCTGCATCAGAGGAATTCTTGAGAGGAGCTGTTGGCTAACTGCCATTTTGGGGGAAATCAGAGAAGAGGCACAGGAAGTCCTTAGAGACCCCTCAGGGCACCTCATGAAATCCTTGCCCATTCCAGAGGTCTTTACTCTTGGTAACCGTGCACAGCTGGTCAAAAGATAAAGGAACTGTCTGAAGCTTTAGAACTGCAGGAAAGTTTCGTTGCTCAGCCCAGAGCTTCACTTTGCCAAGCCAACTCCTACTAAGAATGTCCTAGTGAAATGTTACACTCCTGTGGCTCATGCGGCACCTCCAAAAACACCTTATGGGGCAGAGTTGAGAAGTGAGGGGAAGGATGCAGAGAAGATTCCAAGCGGCCTGTAAGCCCAGCAGAGAAGCCGAAGGCACCCTGAATGACTAGGAAGAGGCAGAATAAACCATCCCTTTTCTCCTAGGTGAATATTTTGACCCAAACAAAATTCCTGTACGAAGATTCCACCTGCTCTCTTTAGAGGGTCATTGTTTAGTGTGACCGCAGGCAAATTCCAGCAAATGAGTCCTTGAAGGTAAGAGTGCACAGGGAGAGAGCCTGCTTCTCTAGCAAGCACCTTGTATGTCCAGGGGCTCTTGTGTCAAATTAGGCTCATCCTTGTTGAAGAGGTATCTTCTATAGAACTGTGAAGATACGATACTTCGTGAAGATAACACCAGCCTGAGCATTCCCAAGGGAGCAGTAGCAAGAACAAGGCAGCTTTGTGTTTATGTAGAAAATAATTTTCATTCCATATCTGAAGCTGCTGAGAACATCCAGACACTTTTGATAAGCTCCAATAAAATTATATGGCCATGTTGTTGTTGTTTTATAAAACCAAATCAAACATATAATCTGGCATTAAAAGCTGTTCCTTTGTCGCAGATCCGGAGGCTGCAGCTGGTGCAGAATGCTGCGGCCAGGCTGTTAATGGGTCTCTCTAGAAGGGACCATGTTCAGCCTGTGCTGAAAGCGCTGCACTGGCTGCCAATAGCGTACCGAATCCGCTTCAAAGTGCTGGTTCTTACCTATAAAGCCTTATATGGTCTGGGTCCAGCCTACCTGAGGGACCGCCTTTCCCCGTATGTTCCCCCAAGAGTGCTACGGTCTGGGGCCCAGAATTTTCTAACCGTTCCGGGCCCCAAGGATGCTAGATTGGCCGTCACAAGGGCTAGGGCCTTCTCAGTGGCGGCCCCCACCTGGTGGAACGAGCTCCCGGAGGAGATCCGGGCCCTGCGGGACCTGGTGCAGTTCCGCAGGGCCTGCAAGACGGAGCTCTTCCACCGGGCCTTTGGTTAGGGGCCGCCACTGCCC
>NW_015175389.1:116562-127951 GCF_001447785.1 Gekko japonicus | reverse complement strand
GTAATTGTTTTATTGGTTTTAAATTGTATATGTTGTTTTTAACTGTATTAGAGTATTGATGTTTTATTAGCAAGCTCTTTCTTGCCCTGTTAGCCGCCCTGAGCCCTACGGGGAAGGGCGGGGTATAAATTTAATAATAAATAAATAAATAAATATAATCTGGCATTAAAAGCTGTTCTTATCAATGGCGAAGGGGTCATTTGCCAGGCTAGAACGCAGGCTGTGATGAGACACTTGCTGGGTGACCCCCACCATTTTGACAACATATCCCCATGTGAAGCCACCTTAACATCTCAACAATGCTTAGCCTGTGTGTTAGGATATTATACTGGTACAGCCACAAAGCGGGAATCCTTATGGAATAATGGGAGTCCTAAACAGGGTTAAAGGTTCCCTTGCTCGAAAGCCAGTCGAATCCGACTCTAGGGTTGCGGTGCTCATCTCCGTTTCAAAGCCGAAGAGCCAGCGCTGTCCGAAGACGTTTCCGTGGTCATGTGGCCGGCATGACTAAACACCAAGGTGCACGGAACGCTGTTCCCTTCCCACCGAAGTGGTACCTATTTATCTACTTGCAATGTCTTGCTTTCGAACTGCTAGGTTGGCAGGAGCTGGAACTAGAGACGGGAGCTCACTCCATGATGCGGCACACTGGATCTCGAACTGCTGAACTACTGACCTTCCACAGCCTGCAGTTCAGCATCTTAACCACTTGAGCCACCGCAGCGCCTTTAAACAGGGTTATAACCTTATAAATCCAGGTCTAGAAGAGTGCAGTTCTGTTTTGTAACATAGCCTCCCTTATCTTCTTGGAGAGTAACTATCATGTTCATTATTCATTAATTCAAATCCATATACATGTCATTATGGACTTATTAAAATCACTTTTGCCTCTGTTTCTCAGGGTGGCAATGCTTATCCTATGTTAGCTTCTCATGGGCAGGTTGGAACACTAAAACAGCTCTGGGGCAGGCCAAGCCAAGTGGCCTGTGTTGTTGGCAGTACCACAAGGGCTGCTTAGCTAAGACCCAGACCATGGCAATATGACAAAAGGTGTAGGTTTGCCCCAGTTTGCCCATGGCAGTGGCCCACTGGGAAAATTTTCCTGTAAGTTAAAGCCCAGCTTAGCTTGGCTTGTCAGTTAGGGATGGGCACGAACCAGCTCACAACTAAAGTTTGTGATGAATTTTAGCTGGTTTGTAGCCCACAAACTAAAGTTCATGGCAAGTCAACTGACATGAACTTTCCACAGACTTTCAAGCAGTTCGTGGAGGTCTATGGCAGTTCGTGAATGGGTACATTTCCTGACATACTGTCTCCTCTCAAACAAAATGTGTATTAACTTCAAAGCAACAGAGAGTGGAATTCTCCACCCTGGGAGACACTCCTGTCAGTTTCAAACTAGTCTTGTCTGTTTCAAGAGGGTCCCCCGCCCACCTTTGCTGCATTGGTTTGTGTTCCATCCCCATTTCCTTGCATAGAGCTTACAAAATTCACCCCCATTTCTTGGATTTGTTTTCACTCTGTGCTTTGAGAGCAATTGTAGGCTTACAATGCCAGTGGCACTGGGTTTTGCTGGGCATTCTGCACATTGTAACTGGTTGTGCTGGGCTTGCAAGCCCTCTGCCCGCTTGGATTTCTTGTGACATTGTGCTTTGTGATCAGTCCTTTTAAGCTTGCAGTGCCACAGTGGTTGTATTGTGAACTGGTTCTACTGTGCTTGAAAAAAAGTCCCTCCCCTTCAATTTGTACTGCAGGGATTCTCTGGTTTGACATTAGTCCTCTTTTACTTGTATTGCTATGGTGGCACTGGGTTCTGCTGGGCACTAGTACACTGAACTACTTCTGCTGGGCTTGCAAACACCCCCCCCCCGACTTGGAGTGTGATTCTGTGCTAGACATCAGTCCTGTTGAACTGACATTGCCACAATGGTAGTGGATTCTTTTGGGCACTCTTTAATTGCACTGGTACTGCTGGGCACTCTGTACATTGCATTGGTTCTGCTGGGCTTGCAAAAATGTCTCCCACCACCACCTTCAGTTTCTACCGCAGAGATTCTCTGGCTTGACTTTAGTCCTGTTGGGTTTGCACTGCCACAGTCGCACTGGTTCTGCTGGGCTTGCAAAAATGCCCCCCCCCACCTTCAGAGATTCTCTGGGACTTTAATGCTGTTCTGCTGGGCTTCTATCACCCTTGCTTTTTTGCTGCCCCCCATTGGAAACAATAGAGGATGGGGAACCTTCTTTGGGGGGCTGTAACTCAGACCTCATAAATCCAATCCTCACCAGACTTGGAAGCCAGGTAGAGGAGAGTCAGCTGGAGATCCCCAGTGAGTTTGGTGTCTCTAGCATGTCATGAACCTCACAAATTGAACAAGTTCATTTAGCCCCTAAAAGTTCATGACGGTTCATGGTTTACAAACTGGGCTCTCCACGAACCATGAACTGATCCACATTTTCCCAGTTCGTGCCCATCCTACTTGTCAGTACTTGGAATCTAAGCAGGGTCAGGATTTGGATGGGAGACCACCAAGGAAAACTTGGGTTGCTATGCAGAGGAAAGGAAGCACTTCTGCTTGTCTCTTGCCTGGAACACCCTGTGGACAGGGTTGCCATCAGTTGGTTGCAACTCAACAGTTTCTTCTTCTTCTTAAGATTCACAATTACAGTGTAGGGTTTGGGAAAGCCAGTACAGTGATGTAGCAGTGAAGTCACCCAGCAAGCCTCTTGGGTGAGTGACACTCTGAACCCGAGGAAGAGGGAGTCTAGAGAAAAAGAGCTGCTGCAGAGTGATGGGAAAGGAAGATTATGATGGAGAAACGCAAAAGACAAGATGCTGACCAAATTGCCATGCCCCCATGTTATGTCCGCTGACCGCCACCAGGGGCCAGCGACTACCCAGAGCTTGACCCTGGGTGAACAATGGGAACTGGGCTCCTGGCCTCTCCAACAGGGAGCCAATAGAAACATGGGAGGGAAATTCGAACCCCCCAATGGGATCCAGGGGTGTCCCCTGGATATGTATATAGTTGGCCTCCTGGCCGTGATCTTCAATCCTGGTATGCTCATGTAAGAAACAGAACGGCCATTTTAAATATGCCTGTACCACATTTCTGAATCCACTGATGGCCATGATGATTTGCAATCACATCCCACTGTTTTACACACCATGTGTGCTTTTGGTCACTGGCTTTTAAAAGTGGGGTTTAGAACCGAGAAAAGCCATTAAAGACACCTTATGATATTTATCTGATGGTGAAAGGTGTCTTCTGGAACAGAGACTTGGAACACTTTAAAGAGGTTGTGAATCCCATAAAACATCCTATGGCGACAAAGTTTTTGTTTTAGAAAATAAAAACAGAAAATAAATGCTGTCATTAGAACATTGCTAGCTCCCATGGTGGCATAAAGTCTTGTAACGTGACTGTTTTGCTTCTCCAGCATCTCAGAGACCAAATAAAACCAGCCTTGTAAAAATCCTGCTGAGTAACCCCTGTGGAAATCCACTTTGCAATGTCTCCGCCAGCCCAGTGGAAACCGTATTCCCATTCTGTAGCTGAGGGTTGTTTGGGAGGCTTTTTATGAGCACCTTTTTATTGGGTCTCAAGACTTGGCCGAATGCCTTCCCCCCCCTTACCTATATTAAGCAGATGTTCCACACATGTGAGCAACCATATAAGGATTATTATTATTATTATTATTATTATTATTATTATTATTATTATTTTAACAGTGTGTGTCTGTGATGCTGATGAATGCTGCAGGAAGCAGCCTGCCGGGGAAGAGGCAATTTACACGCTGGGGGGTGGGGAGCCTTCACTCCTCTGTCTGGTCTACTACTATTTCTAGGGTTGTCAATCTCCAGGTGATACCCCACCAATGTTCACTGTGAAAAAATGATTCTAGTCCAATTACCGTCCATTAATTTGCTGCTTCTTCTTTTGTTTCTTTATTTTATGCCATGCAGTGCTGCTGCTGCTTCCAACAATTGCCGTGCGACTACAGATTTCCCGGGTAAACAGTCTGTTTCCCTCAATGCCTCGTCAGGTCGCTTTATACTTGGATCCCATGCTGTATGTCTCCTACTCAGAGTTAATCTTGTATTTTCTCGACATCTGCTGGCTCTCATGGCTGGAGATCTCCTAGAATTACAGCTGGCCTCCAGGTTACAGAGATCAGTACCCTTGGAGAAAATGGCTGATTTGGAAGTTGGATTTCACTGAGGCCCCTCCCCTTCCCAAACCCCGCCCTCTCCAGGCTCCATTCCAAAATCTCCAGGTATTTTCCAATCCAGAGCTGGCAACTCTACCTATTTCCTAGGCTAGGAAGACAGACAGTGAGCCACAGGTCTTAATAGGAGCTACCAAAGCTCAGCTGTGAGACCTGCTATCAGTGGTGGCGCTTCGGCTAGAATTAGAGCTGTGAAGGCCCGGGGAAAAGCAATTTTCCCCATTTTTTCTCAGAGGAATTTCATTTTTTTTTTTCCAATGGAAAAACTGGGGAGCACTGAAAGAAAAACTCCCATGAAATATATGTTTTTCCTTTTTCGGAATGAGTTAAATGTGCTAAAATAGCATCGGGTGCCGCAGTTTGCTATCGTGCTTTCAGGTCAGGCATACTGACTGTTTTGCCTATAGGAGACTGCAGCATTGATGTTTTAAAATATTCCACAAGTATCCCAATCAATACAATTTTACATGCTAGCTAAATGATCAATCTGTTTTTCTTGTTATTAGCAATAAAATAGGTTTCGTTTTGATAGGAAAAGGCTGCCTATATTTCAGTTCTTCCCCAAACTTTCATTTTCTTCCAAAGAAGTTCATCGCCCCTCCTTGCCTTCAGTAGTTCCAGAAATTTTATCCATGTAGATTGTAACAGTCAAGAACAGCACATCTGCTGTGTTTTTCCACTGAAGCTTGAGTTCCAGGCTCACTGTAGCTCTAGCTTACTGCAGAACTATTAACCTTTTGCAAGAATAGCCGATGATTCTTCCAGGATGTGGCTCTTGGTAGATGATGCCTCCTGGTGGCCACTAGATGAATAGTTTGAAAACTCATTTTTCCATGCGGATAACCAATTCCAGAACAGTTATTTGCTCAATGGCCCTCACCTAACTGTGTTTTTGTGATGTAATCCGTGTGAGCAAAATTATAGAAGAGTTTTAAAAACTTGATATTGTTTAAAAAAAAACAGTGACAACAGTTTGTTCCAAATTCATCCCAAACAAGCAATTTCTAGCTATTATTGCACAAAAGAGTTTGCTGTTATTCTTCTCTCCGATTTGACCCCATGTTGCAGACCTGCGCTAAAGTCCATTCCTCTGTTATCTGCAGGTTGTTGCTGTTCCAGAAAAATGTATGTGATCTGCACAGAGCTATGTCTAGTACTTGCAGCTTCCTGCGTAAAACGTATCGTCTCGGCAAGCATTAAATGCTTGATTAGCAGTTTGCTGTTCCGACTGACGCAAATCGCCCACAAATTATTGGCTAATAAATGGCACTACACTACCCTATTAAAAAGATAAATGATTCATTGGTTAGTGGCCAGGTGAGAAACAAGAGCAGGGCGAAAGCCCAAGAAAGGCTATGAAGAGAGGGAAATTGCATTTTGATGAGTTAAAAATCCATACCTACCTCTGGACCTTAATGGTGGTGCTTTGAAAATTTCTTCTGGATGTGATTGCTTAAGAACGGAAGTAATTTTCCCCACAGAGGCAAAGAACAAATAATAATGATATCTGCCAGGGTTAACTGTTTCGTACTTACAACGAAAAGATTCAAAAGAAGGGAGTGTTCAGATTAGAAATTAGGAAGGGCCAAACTAGACATGATCCAGAAATCAGAAAATTGGGATCTCCTGTATTCTTGAAAGGACAAAAACCAGATATACCTCACCAGGGGTCATTTCATAGAAAAATAGGTGCAGAAGCTCATTAGCATAACTTGGCATAATTTAGCATAACAATACCGGAAGTGTGTCCGAAGGCAACACCCACCACTCAGGCTCCACTGGACTATTTTGGATTGCTAGCTATGGTGGGGGGGACGTGCAGATCTGTCCTCACAGAGGAGGGAGAGCTTGTACCTGAAGGTGGGCTGGGGGGGGGCTCTGCAACTTACCTGGCTGCTTCTTGCTCCTCATGGCCCAACTGAGGGCTGCTGGGAGCAGGGGGGGGGCCTGTTGCATGTGTGCCCGCCCCCTGGTCTCCTTACTGCCAGAGCTCCGCTTCTGTGCGCTCCCGCAGGAAATTACCCCTGTACCTCACCCACCCCCCATTCAGACCAGGGATGTAGCATTTGGGGGAGGGAGTTACAATTTTCTATCCCTTCTGCTTTGCCATATTCAGATTCTCACCCCTCAGCTGCTATGTGTTCCACAGGGTGCAAAACAACAAACCCAAATCCATACAGGTAACTGCATGATACTGGCATTGTTTCTGTGGTGGGGCAGGTGTCAGCTGCAGTAGCAGAGATGGAGAGTAGGGAAGCAGTTCTGGAGAAGAGTTAAACCCATCTCCACCAGCACTTGGGCTGAGATGTCAACTGGCCCACCCCACGGCTGCATTTGAAAATCTGGGGAAATCGTAAGAACATAAGAAGAGCCCTGCTGGAGGCAGCCCAATAGTCCATCTAGTCCAGCATCTGGTCTCACACAGTGGCCAACCTGTTCCTCTGGTCAGCCAACAACAACAGGGCATAGAGGCCGAGGGCTTCCCCTGATGCTGCCTCCTGGCTGTGGGATTCAGAGGATTAGTGCCTCTGAATGTGGAGGTTCCCCTCCATGGCTAGGAGCCATTGATAAACTTATCTTCCATGAATCTGTCTAATCTTCCTTTTAAAGCTGTTTATCCCTGTGGCCATCGCTACATCCTCTGGCAGTGAATTCCACATTTTAATCACATTCCTAATCATGCATCTCCTGGTTTGTCTAAGGATCATATCTGCCCCTTTGTTGCAGCAGCTAGTGTGTTTATCCACTTCCCACCCCACTCTTCTGGCCTGATGGAAACAACAAGGCAGCCGACAACTTTACAGACCAACGCAGTTTCAACAATACTTATCAACACTGGTTGGATCCTGCTGAGTCCATTCTCCTGCTTTTTGCCACTTGGCTGAAACTTTGAAATTATTGTCTGAAAGAGGCTGTGGGTGGGAACCGAGCACATTCTTTAGCGTTGGCACTCTCACCTACTGTACGTGCTCCCCATCACAGTCCCCATTCCTGTGCCTCAGGAGGAAGGTAAACACATCAGTTTAAAGAAAACCATATTGGCTGATCTTCTGCCCCATCTCAATGTCCCAGGCCAACCTAAGTGGTAAAGCAGGACAAAGAAATTCTCCATAGCTATCGTGAGCAGCTGACCACTGCCTTCAGAGCCTGCACAGGATATAGTTTGGTGGTGGGGTGGTTTGTATTTTGCTTGATTGCTTACTTAAAATAGGTGACTTTGTAAGCTACTTTAAGATCCTTATACTTGGATGGGAGACCACCAAGGAAGATTCTGCAGCGGAAGGCAATGGCAAGTCACCTTTGAACAGCTCTTGCCTCGCAAGCCCCTTGCTGGAGTTGCTGTACGCCAACTGTGACTTTACAGTAATTGGGTGTGAGCGCTGGGTCCCTGTCTGGGTAAAACGTTACCTGAACAGATTAATAAATAAATAGAATGTTTAACTAAGGAGAAGGCTGCAAAAGTTTGCAGAAAGTTTTAATTGCTTAATCAGAAATTTTGATCATTGGGGTAGAGAATTAAGGGTATTTGCATTTCTTAAACCATTTTGGAGCTAGGCCATTTTAATGGGGAATATTTTGTAATCTAGTGTCCCCGGCAGATGAAAAAGAAAATAGTAAGTTATGCAGCGCTTGGCGTAGTGGCTGCAGTGTTGGGTTAGGATTTGGGAGACCCAGCTTCACATCCCGTTCTGCCATGGAGGTCTGATGGGTGACCTTGGGCCAGTTACATACCTTCAGCCTCCCCTTCCTCACAGGTTTGTTGTGAGAATAAAACGGAGAAGGGGAGAATGTTGTACATCACTTTTGAGTCTCCATTGGGGTATAAGTGAAGTAAAGTAGAATTCCAAAACGTGTCCAAAACAGTAATATAAATGTTACTCAGTAACTGATTATATGTCAACATGTTGCTTAAAAGCCTAACAATGTAACTGTTTCCTTTAGAGGGTGATTAGAATCTTTATGGTGAGGCACTTAAACTGAGTTATGAGAGACAGCATGTGAGAAAACACGGGCTTTCCATTTCTGCTCAGCCACGAAACCCCACGATGTGGCCTTTGGGAAGCCACCATTTCTCATCTTAGACCATGGGGGTTGTTTTAAGGAAGTAATCACACCTAAGCCTCCTTGATCTCCTTAGAGAAAGGGTGGAAATGTAAAGAGAATCAGATCAAGACGGATAGCCGTGTTCATCTGCCTATAGCAGTAGAAAAGAACAAGAGTCCAGTCAGGGGTCGTTCTGTAGAAAAAGAGCTAGGGGAACTCATTAGCATAACTCATTAGCATATGCCACACCCCCTGACATCAACGGAAGTGTGTCATAAGGCCACACCCCCTGACATCACCGGAAGTGTGTCATAAGGCCACACACCCCGCCCCCAACGATCCCGGCCGCCACCGCCGGCCTTGCAGCTACACTGCCGAGCCCCATGAGGGGCCCAGCAGTGGACCTGCAAGGCCGGTGGGAGTGCAAGGAAGCCCCCGTCATGTGCCCCGCCCCCCGTACCTCACCTGGGGAAACTGCGATCCCCCCGAAATGACCTCTGAGTCCAGTAGCACCTTAAAAACTAACAAAATATGTGGCAGGCAATGCTCCCTCTAAGCTGTGGAGTCTTGTGAGCAAAAATTCTACTTTGTGAGCTACTGTCATTAAAGTTGTGAATAAATTATATGGCTACTGCATAAATTAGTTTGCTCTAGAGCCCTCCTTCCCGAGCTAATACAAAAATGTATGAGCCGGAGGCTAAAAAACTGTGAGCTAGCTCACACTGACTCAGCTTAGAGGGAACACTGGTGGCAGGGCAGGAGCTTCCATGAGTCACGGCTCACTTCTTCAGATACCTAGATTTGGAGATAATCAGGAGATTGTTCCACCCAAATTACCCATTATCCAACTATTGTGTGTGCATAAAAGTGCCATAAATTCATAGCTGAGTTATGGCAACCCCGTAGGGGTTTTATGGCCAGAGACTAACAGAGGTGGTTTGTCTTTGCCTGCCCCTGCATAGCAATTCTGGGTTTTCTTGGTGGTCTCCTATCCAAAAACTAAGCAGGGCCTACCCTGCTTAGCTTCTGAGATCAGACAAGATCAGGTTAGCCTGGGGTGTCCAGGAAGGATTGCCAATTCTGTGTTGGAAAATACCTAGAAATTATGGGGGTGGAGCCTGAGGAGGTCAAGGTTTGGGCAGGGGAGGGACTTCCAATGGGATATAATGCTAGAGAGTCCATCTTCCAAAGTGGCCATTTTATCCAGGTGAACTGATCTTTGTTGTCTAGAGAGCAATCGTAATCCCAGGAGATCTCCAGCCACCACCTGGAGGCTGGCAACCCACCAGCCAGTAAGGGTTTATCTGTCAGCAGATGGGAGAGGAAGAGTGTCTTTTCAGACAACACACAACATGAGAGCAATGGTTTAAGGATTCCTCAAGCCTCAATCTCCTGCTGGTCTTCTGCTTCAAGCTATAACCTCAGTAGCTGCGTTGGATTTTTTAAAAAAAGCCTAAAGGATAGTGTTAATGTGTGTATGTTTTCCAAACACTAGGAATCTCACCATGGAATCCACAGTAGTTCCGCAGTTTGAGACCCTACTGCTGCGTGATGGAGTGAGCTCCCATCTCTGGCCCCAGCTCCTGCCAACCTAGCAGTTCGAAAGCAAGAAATTGCAAGTAGATAAATAGGTACTGCTTTGACGGGAAGGTAACAATGTTCCGTGCACCTTGGCATTTAGTCATGCCGGCCACATGACCACGGAAACATCTTCAGACAGTGCTTGCTCTTTGGCTTGGAAACAGAGATGAGCACCACCCCCTAGAGTCAGATTCAACTAGCTTTCGAGTGAGGGAAACCTTTACCTTTACCTCACTGAACCTCAGCCCATTTGTGTCATATTTTCAGCCACTGAGTTTCTCGGCTTCAAAGTAGAATGGAGATTTAGAGATGGTAGTTAGGGAGGGGAGAGATGGTAAGTTCAGCACAAAACCACTGCATAGCTTCATATACCTAACAGCATAACTATGGATTCCAGAAGAGTAGCTGTGTTGGTCTCTATAGTGACACAGCTGTGAAATCCTGCCTGGTTCATTAGATGTGTGTAGGCAGCTGCTTGCAAAATAATAGGAGCTTCCTTGTAGGAGACCACATTAGCTTTGCCTGCACTTGTGGCAGTTGGTAGCTTCAGACATTGAACCTATACATTGCTTCAATATTTTGTGCCAGAGGACATAGAGGTGACACCAGTCTCCAATCCCCCCCGAAATGACCTCTGAGTATAAGACAGCTTCATATGTATATGTGTAATTTAGGAGATGGAACACCACATGATTATATCGTGGTTCGAATCCTGCTTTGTGGCTAGCAAACTCCAGTTTGGGCAGGCACCCACATCCAAACATTACAGCAATTCAGGAGTCTGAATGTTTCCCAGGTCAGGAACCCTTCAGTTGTGCTATGCAGGTGAAGAGAAGTGGGTGGGAAGAAGCATGCCAATGAGCTGCATTGGTGTGCATCACAGACAGAGACTTGTCGTGATGTCTGACTTAACATTCTCTCCAGTGATGCTCAGTGTCACAGCATAATTGGCAGATTCTAAAAATACAGTTTCTCTCAACCACAAGAACAAAAAATAATTTTTGGAATGGCATCCCTTCCTTTGGTTCATGACAGGAATTTGCCTAATGCATATGTTTACAGGGATTGCTCCCTTACAAATATTGAATGTTACAGAAGATGCTTAATACATTTAAGGATTAACAAACCTTATTACAAAAACCAGATACATAAATTTAGTAACAACAAGCTTAAAAGACATTAAAAAAACATTTACTGGGATGAAAATATTACGTACCTCTTGTGATTATATAAGATGTATAAACAAAGACCAGACCAGTTGGAAGAGAAACCTGTCAGTGGCCACTAGTTTTGGTAACCCAATGGACTCTTTGTGCCTAGAGACATTAACTCAATAGAAAAACAGGTTGCTTACCAGTAACTGGTGATCTTCGAGTGGTCATCTGTGCATTCACACCAATGGGATCTAGTGCGCCTGCGCTGGATCTGCCGGTGCCTAGCAAGCTCTTCTAGAAGGATTTTCATGCCTGGCCCAACTGAGCATGCCCAGGAGCCCCAGTGAGCATGCTCAGAAGGGCAGGCATGGACATCCCGCCAG
>NW_015175389.1:114667-116447 GCF_001447785.1 Gekko japonicus | reverse complement strand
AACATTCTCTCCCCAATGATGTTGTGTCACAGCATAATTGGCAGATTCTAAAAATACAGTTTCTCTCAACCACAAGAACGAAAAATAATTTTTGGAATGGCATCCCTTCCTTTGGTTCATGACAGGAATTTGCCTAAGTCATATGTTTACAGGGATTGCTCCCTTACTAATATTGAATGTTACAGAAGATGCTTAATACATTTAAGGATTAACAAACCTTATTACAAAAACCAGATACATAAATTTAGTAACAACAAGCTTAAAAGACATTAAAAAAACATTTACTGGGATGAAAGTATTAGGTACCTCTTGTGATTATATAAGATGTATAAACAAAGACCAGACCAGTTGGAAGAGAAACCTGTCAGTGGCCACTAGTTTTGGTAACCCAATGGACTCTTTGTGCCTAGAGACATTAACTGGGTATCATGCGTGCCTCAGCGGGTCTTCCATGCGGCTAACCCACTACACAGTATGAACTTCCAGAAACAAAAGGCCTTCACCCATTGGCGGACATTGATAGAGGGAGACAGATAAAACTCCCTGGGGAGATAAGCAGTGGGAATGGCGGACAGATCAATTCCAAGACAGTGCTACTAGTGTCTTCTGAATATGAACCCCGTTTAATGTGTTCTCTTTCCAGTAATCTGCTTTTGGAAGTCTAGTTTTTTCTACTGACCAACTGTTTTGAAAATCTTCACTTTAGATGTTTGTAGCGGAGACCTGAAATACGTTACAGACAACCAATGTCTTGGCTGAGGGAAACAGGTCTGGAGCTTTAACATTAGAAATGGCTACCTGTGAATACTCTGAACTGGAAGCTCTGAAGATGTATCTTGAACACTTTTATTACCCATAAGCGACTACGTATACAGCTCACTCCCTTTTGTTCTGAGCCTACCTTCCCATATTATGGAGTGTTCCAAACTCAGCAAATCCAGGCTGAAGCAAAAAGTGACCCAAATTCCAGGTATGGAATTTCAGCATGCTGAATAGTGATTTATATAAAAAAAACTAGCCTGATACCCGTGTTTCGCTACGGTATTTAAGTTCCGTAAATCCAGTTATAATACCGATGATGTGAAGTTTGAAATGTGACATTTGTTGTAAGAATTCTAGTAGAGAAGATTGTAGTGTAAAAAAATGAAGTGAGACATACGTACTCTATTTTTCTCTACCGAAGGACCTCTCTGTAGACTCTGAGGTTCTGCCCTCAGGTGCTAGGATCACCACATAGGTGATCATGGAAGGTGGCAGGCCACATAGAACTATCGATTTAAGAAGCAATCGTCTGTTAAGTCAACTCCTGCCACCTTCCATGAAAATGATGGCCTCTCTGTGTTCCTGGATTGTTTTGCTCATATGGAGACTGTATTGTTCTGAGCACCTCAGGGTGATCTCACTGGTACTTGGCCTGCGCAGCTCAGTGCTCCGCAGGAGTACTATGTGCAAATGTCTTTGCTGCATTCCTAAGTTGCCTCCTCCTTGCAGCTGCCTGTCCAGTGTAGAAGGGGGAGGGGGGAGGAGTATTAGAAGCCACTGTGGAGGTGGGGCTGGCAGGATCACTAAGGCGTTACTGCTGGGGCAGGCTCCCTCATGGCTTTAACCACCCTGCAACCGCTGTGGCACCTGACAGACAACCACCTGTTAGGTGTAGGAGATGGGGGGAGTGTGTTGGAAGCCATCAGAGAGGCTGAGCCAGCAGCATCGCTAAGGTGATCCTGCTGGGGCAGCGTCCCTGATGGATTAAAGTACCCTGGCCCTGCTCCTACATCTGACA
>NW_015175389.1:78114-114504 GCF_001447785.1 Gekko japonicus | reverse complement strand
TTACTGCTGGGACGGGCTCCATCGTGGCTTTAAACACCCTGCAACCACTGCTGCACCTGACAGACAACTGGCTGTTAGGTTTAGGAGGTGGGGGGAGCATGTTGGAAGCCGTCAGAGAGGCTGAGCCAGCAGGATTACTGCACCTCACAGGTGGTTGTTGACCATTCCTGATTTCCTCAACTGTCATTAGCTATCTGCAGACTCCTGTAACTGTTGATTTTTTTTTACCTCAGAACACTGAGCTCTGCAGCTGACCAGTCAGAAAATGGGGAATGCAAGGAGGCAGCGGCCTAGCAGCCGCATAGGAATCAATGGGAGGAACACATTTTACCCCTTTTGACCCCTTTAGGGGTCAAATTTCTAAAAATCCCTTCTTAGCAAGCATCTACGCCATGGTAGGAACGCTCTCCCCGAATTTGGTGTTTCTAGGTCCAGCGGTTTGGCCTGGGTGTTGGTTTTACGGTGAGGGGACTTTCTTTTATAAATATAGATGATTGCCTATCTTTCCAGAGGAAAAAATGGCCAAATGCAATCAGACAAGTGGACTGCCTTTAGTGAAAGTGGTCAACCCTAATTGCAAATAGCTGGAAAGCCAAACCTGTCAAATGTGAACAACAGAACTGTCATTCCTTACCTGATCACAAACAGGAATTCCTGCATGCTTTTGGGGGCTTGTGGTCATTCATTAATTTAGGGTTTTGATTAGTGTTCTAATGGCGTTGCTTCAGTGCTCCAAAGGGCAGAAAGGTGCCATATATATTTGTAGAAGGACAGAAAACCACCTTGTAATTTGTCCAAAGTGTGTTAGGCGTACCTTCATTAGACCAGGGTCCCCCAGCTTCTGACCCTGGGGGTACCCTTTGGAATTCTGACACAGCATGGTGGGCAAAATCACAAAATGGCTGCTACAAGGATACCGCGAAATGTCAAGGAGTGAAGTTATATGTAATTCTAACCATAATCCTTCCACATACCAGACCAGATGTATACTGTTTTTGGTCTCTCCTTCACACTAATTACCCAAAGCCAGTGAACAATTCCCCGGACCATTTATGGAAGCAGCCTGGATATGTTTAGGAAAGCTATAAGGCTTAAGCAACATCCTTTAAAGGGGCAAGGGAGACTGAGTCTCCTCCGATCACAGGCTTCTACATATACAGAGTTCTTATTAGAGGATAAAGGTCTCACTGTTACCAGTATCACTGCATGCCAGGCATACACAGATGGGGAAGGACAATGGCGGGCCTGGGCACCACCCAGAAAAGTTATTTCAGGTTAGCTGAGCCAAATGAGAGGGGTGTTCCTCAGAGGAAAAAAAAAAACATTCTCATGTAATAAATCCCAGTCTACAAGCACAAACTGTCCATATACTTCGGTCCTAAACATTTATGCAGCCGTGTTATTCATTATACTTCACAGGTGCCTTAGTCAACAAGGCATGATTTGGCCCTATGCCAAGTCTTTCAACATGTTTTGTGATAGTAACTTAACTTTATTTAACTTCCACAGGTCCCCACCACCTCCCAGGAGACTGGGCAGCCTTGTTTTCTACACCGGTCATTCTGAGAATACCTGAAATATGCAAGCACGATCTAAGCACGTAATCATACTGACAGCACCCAGCTAGGGCTGGGGGTGGTGGCTGTACCCAAATTCAGACCTCAAGGGTGCTCTCTCCAGATCAGGGTCCCAGAGGTCAATGGTTTAAGCTGAGTGCCAGAACCTTAAATGCAGAAACCTGAACACATGGCTTTGCTGACCCAAGGACATTCAGAAGGCCTTCTACCAGGCCTGGCCAAACCAATCACAGGAGACAATACAAAGCACACTCAATATTCTCCTCTGAGCCCAAACTATGCGGTGAAACCTAAACAAACCTAGTCTACCGTGCTTTAGTCACGGTAGGGCAGCTCCGTAACCATGATTTTTTATCCAGGGAGCGGGGGTGCTAATTAATTTAATTCAAAAGTCAAAGCGGGGCTGACTTTGGAGGAGTGCTCGAGCTCCCGTAGACCCAATGTGGAAAATGAATGGTGAAAGAGAGTGAGTGGGGAAAGATCACACCCGCCTTCCTCTGGCCATTTAACATTCTCCATGGCCTGAACCCACCTGCCCCTGCCTCTTCAAAGCGATCAACATTCAAGGTAGCTTAAACCAAAGCAAAATACCAATCTGTAATTTGTGTTCAGAAGGCAGGAATTAGGGAAGAGGAAAGGAAAAAAATATGCCAACCACCAGTAAGGTGAAAAAGAAACACAAGACATGGCCCAGATCTCTCAGTGGGGAGCTCGGATTGCCATAGTACCTTCAGATGCGCATCCCAGTGCCTGGAAGGTGTGTCAGCCGGTGCTGGGGTGCTGCAGAATCTAAAGGGGGCACCACCCCGTAAGCCCCACCACGGGCTATGGCCCTGCAGCAGGGTCATAATAAGTGGAGGTTCACCCTTCAAGGCCCACTGATGCTAACAGACCTCCATATTTTACTGTATTGCTCCCAATATGATATACATTCTATTTTTTTAGACCCAATTTTATCTAATATGATAGGCTGACCGGATACTTTGAAGGTGTATCATCTTCTGGATGATTCGTCACCCAAAATAACTGAAAAGGTAGCCTTATTCCTAAATTTGGTAATCAAGGATCGACTGCATAATGCCTAGATACATATGATTGACTCATTTTTCCTTTTTACCTCCCTATCTGTTTATTGCTTCTTATACTGATATATGCCAATAAAGGTTGTGATGATGACGACTTAGATCTGTCTGAATGGGACTTTTATGGTATATATTAGAAAGAACAGTTATATACTAGCTAGATCAAGTTTAGACTACATGTCTAAAAGTGTTCCAAGTGGAAGGCAATAACAAAATTGTAACCAAGAAAGCAACTCTCAGAAAAATTGAAAGGTTCATAGGGATTTCTTATCCACAAAGCCCTTTTGTCACACCAGTGATGCATGGTATCACTACTGCATACCATGACTACTAAATGAATGCTACTACTGCATTTCAGCATTCATTTGCTTAAACTTTTAGCTGAAATCTGTTTCCCACAAAGGTTACAGCAATAGAGCTTACAAAGTCCAATTATGGAAACAACTGAGCAGCTTCCCTGAACTGAAAGGATAATACCAAGTTCTCAATTCTCAATTTCAATTTATTACGGGTCTATATGACCGACGTCTTGACCAAAAAATACCATAAGAAAGTACCATTCTTTGTGAGCTTGTGGATGCACGCACATGCTATTTTTACTGTTCTTACTGCTTTTTGGAGATTTTTAAATAATTATTTTATACTGTCACTTTAGTTATTTTAGTTGATCATTTGTTATTTGTATTTTTAAACGTTTAAGGAGAGATGGCAAGCCGATACGGATCAGCGCAGGCGCATAATCCCATGGGTGTGATGCACAGAGACCACAAAGAGGATGATACATTTTGTGATACATTTTAAAGACAAATAAACTTAGGTGTACCGTACGTATCAACAATTAAACACAGCAGTACCGCATTTATAGCAGTACAAATGCAAAATGTATTCTTAGTCACACATTCCAGAAACCTACAGCCTTGATTAAAAATAAGTGACCTGTACACTATATGAATGTATCCCTTTATATAATCAAAACATTTATTACTATTTATAAAAAAGTGTGACAAGTCTGTTGTCTAGTTAGACTGCTTACAAAACATCACAAGCAGAATCTAGAGATGGCTGCTGTAATGCTACATAAATCACACAATAACAGTCCACAGTATGTACCAAGATCAAAAAAGGTTAAAACATTTTATCAGAATGGGGTAGCGAGAGAACTACCACTGTACTTAGTACCTGAAATACCATGTTTTCTTGCAGCTGGCATGGATCAGGAGAACACAGCATCTCATAATTCTATTATCTGAGTGAAGAAGTTTGGTTCTTTATAAAAATTAGAAAAAATAATTTGTTCAGAAACTTTCTGGCCCCAGATACAGGGTCATTATAACAAAAGGAAATTGTACCGTTTCAACAGCCCTCCCTGCCCTCTTCCCATATCCAAACCAGGAACTAAAGAAGTCATGAACAAACTCTCAGTCACATAGCTACTACCATATAGTTCAGGATTGCATTCAGTCATATTGCTAGGTAAACTTTTTTATTATTATTATTGGAATATGCTGGTTGAAATATTTGGCTGAATGTCTTCACATGTGAATATTCATTCATCAGCACACAGCCTTATGAGCATCATCACTGGTGATGTCAGCTGTCCTTCTGGAGCAATCACATGACTTCAATTGCATTCTTAGAGTCTAGAGGCGGATAAGAGTAGCCTTGAATTAAGGCAAAGACATTTCTACGTAAAATGAGATGAGCAGAAAGGAGACACTACAGCTCAGTCCTAAAAAAGCAAAACCCAAAATCCTAGAATACAAGCCACCATGTCTGATTGAATGTCTTGCAGAGATGGGCAGGTTTGCCCAGCCTTAAGCAATCCATGGCTTCTTCCAAGGCTAATTCCTTGTGTGGTATGTATAAGGAGCCTCCTTTCTGGTTCATTTTTAGTGGGACTTAGGTCAAAACCCAGAGGAAATTGGGCATGCTCGTTGTTACAGAAACAGGTTTTTGCAGACGTCTTGACTGAACAGAGAGAGGGAGAAAGGGAAGCACCATTGTCTTTTAAGAATTCTTGTCAGAACGGGCATGTACAGTAGCAAACGTATGAACAGCGAGTCTTGTGTCTGAACCGCCATCGAAAACATTACAAGACGAGATCACAGATCTCAAGGCATGAGCATATGCTGAAAAGAGAAAGAAAAGAATAGCATTATGTAACCTAGATACATGCTGGAGTAAGCTCCCTGAAGAATCATTATTCTAGTCTACATTTGGGTTTTGCTTGTCAAGACAGTAACAAAACAATGAATGTATCTCCAGTTTTTTTCCCAAAGGCATTTTTTTCCAAGTGGAGAGAACATCCATAGGATTCAAGGTCATTGAACTATAATTTGGGTTCTGATATAGTTTAATTGAGCAGCAGGAACGCTTTTAGCATAACCAGGCAGAAGGTGCAGTTACTTAGTAGACAACATTGCCTGGGAGAGGCAAAGAATGAAGGTTAAAGGCTGTGTCAAATACAGTATGCCTTTATCTGCTTCTACATTTCAGAATGAAGAAAGGCATCCATTGCTTCAAACTCTGTATGGGACAGTATATACTTGGCTTTCGTATAAGAATCTTTGTTTATAACATAACATTTGCACAACCACATTTTAAGTACCATGCTATTAGAAGAGCAGTGTATCATGTTTGCCTATCACAAACTAGAGAGTGTATGTTCAAAACCCCCATGATAACCAGCCTAAGATGCTGTGTAAATTAACAGGAAAGGAATTTGCCCCCAAGCCCCTCAAAAATCTGGAAGCTACAGAGAGAAAAAATATCTCTCAGCCTACCTATTAGAAGCTGCTCCCTGTTCTCCCTGTAGCTTCAGAGTCTAATATGCTAAATTTTAAATAGGTTTAGCTCTACAACACTTGAGGGCTTGCAGCTCTTGAAAAACGGAATATAGCGCCAGTTTTATACTTTGAGTAACTACCATGCAGGAACCAAAATAATAACTCAGTGGCTATTAGTGCATTCACCTCTATCCAAGCCAGAAAAATAGTCAGAAAGCACCCTATTGGTATTTATTGGCTATTTTTTTCAGCTGGATATAGAGGGTTTGACATCAGTCCTTGCTTTGTTTTGTGCTGTTTTCCCCCACTATTGTTTTTTTCCCAAGAATCCTGGTTGTTGTTTTTTTGTGCATACACCTCTAGTGGCTACGAAGGGAGTTTGTTCTCCAGCGTATAAAGAAAAATCAAAATGTTGTGTCTGTTGGAAGGAAGAGTGGTCTACCATAATAACATGGACATGGATATTCTAACTGAGCCCTAAAGATGAACTGTGCGGTTGGCATTAAGAATAAAAACAGATTAGCATCTACCAATCTCTCAAGAAGATTCATTATGAACAGATAGTTTTCTGAGAACTTCTGTCCTTCAAGCTACCAGCTGCTGTCCTTCAATCCAGCATGGTGTAGTGAACCAGGATCTGGGAGACCCATGTTCAGACCTGCACCTGACAAGGAAATTCACAACCTAGCCTTCTTCACAGGATTGTTGTTGTGTGGATACAATAGAGGAAATGGAAATGATGTAAGCTGCTTTGGTCCCAATGGGGGAGGAAAAGTGGGATATAATATGTACCTGTATTAGTGAGGCCATCAAATGGAGAATATAAAATAGGCAGGCATCTTTCCATCATGCCAGACCCAAAATAATCTTGCCAAAAACCTTCCCAAAGCAGCTTTTTACATTAGCATGTAAATAGATATTTATATCGTATATAATTGCTGTTAGCTGCTGTGGAGTGAAGACATATAAACTATTTTTTAACAGGCTGCAATCTATTATGACAGGTCATTTCAAGGGATACCAGTAAATTAATCCACACCAAGTATGCAGAATATGCTTGGAACAAGGGATCCATACAGACTTCAGAAGACATATATACCTTTGTGGTTTTTATAAAACACACAATTATTGGCACAGCTATCAGGATGACAGTCCCAGAAATCTGACCCACAGAAGCACAAGGAAGGCAAGCTGATATTGTACATTTTGATTTTCTTCTCCATCTGGGCCCGTAATGCTTCTACATATCTGAGGGGGGAAATACAAAATGATGTTGTTTGTCTGTGATAGGAACAATTTAATGGCTCAGTATCAAAATGGACTTGCTGTATAACACTTCTGAGTTGATTCTCATGGCCAAACAGGTTTGCAGCCACCTCCAATTTGGTACTGACTGGCTGGAGTAGATACAGTGCACAAGGAAGGCAAGCTGATATTGTACATTTTGATTTTCTTCTCCATCTGGGCCCGTAATGCTTCTACATATCTGAGGGGGGAAATACAAAATGATGTTGTTTGTCTGTGATAGGAACAATTTAATAGCTCAGTATCAAAATGGACTTGCTGTATAACACTTCGGAGTTGATTCTCATGGCCAAACAGGCTTGCAGCCACCTCCAATTTGGCACTGACTGGCTGGAGTAGATACAGCATCTTTGTGCTCCAAGCAGTCACAGGTAAGCTGGTGGCTACTGTAGAGACACTGGATTTTTTGTAATATTCATACTAAGAATTATTAGGTACATAGAGGAACAAAGCCTAAGAAAGGAAAATCAGCATGGTTTCTTTGAAAAAGTAGACAACCTTTTAAATAACAGTGACCCAGCAGACATTATGTACTTGGACTTTCAACAGGCTTTTCACAATGTACCCCACCAAAGACTCCTGAGTAAGCTTAGCAGCCATGGGACAGAGGATGGGTCTTCTCATGGATTAACAACTGGTTAAATGACAGGAGGCATGGAGTAGGAATACAAGACAGTTCTCATAACGGAGGGAAGTAAAGAGTGGGGTCCAACAAGGATCGACCTTGGGGCTGGTCTTATTTAATTTGATCACAAAAGATCTGGAACTGGGACAAAGCAGTGTAGTGGACAAGTCTGCAAATGACACAAAATTATTCAGGATGATAAAAACCAAGGATGACTGTGAAGAGCTCCAGAAAGATCTTCACAAATTGGTGAATGGGCAACTATGTGGCAAATGAAGTTCAGTGTAAGTAAGTGTAAAGTAATGCAAGCTGAAATAAAAAATCCCTACTTCAAGTATATGCTAACAGGATCCGAACTTGCTAACACTGAGAGGGAAAGAGTCTTTGGGGACGTACTGGATAGCTTAATAAAAATGTCAACCCAGCGTGCCACAGCAGTGAAAAAAGCAAACTCTATGGTGGGGATTATTAGGAAACTGACTGAAAATAAAACAGCGAATATTATGTCCCTGTAAGGATCTATGAGTCAGGGATCGGAGTACCTTTCCTATAAGGAAACGCCTAAGAGTCTGGGACTTCTTAGTGTATAAAAGAGACAACTAAGGGGGGAAATGATAGAGGTTTATAGAATTACTAGCGGTAAAGTACAACGAGCTCTAGAGAGATGTCATATGTAAGGAATGCATTGGCTGGATGCAGGTTAAGTACATACTAGCAGTATGTAATAGGTAAAGGTGAAGGTTTCCCTTGCTCGAAAGGCAGTCGAATCCGACTCCAGGGATGCGGTGCTCATCTCAGTTTCCAAGCCGAAGAGCCAGCGCTGTCCAGAGACGTTTCCGTTGTCATGTGGCCAATGTGACTATACGCCAAGGCACATGGAATGCTATTACCTTCCCACCGCAGTGGTACCTAGTTATCTACTTGCAATTTCTTGCTTTCAAACTGCTAGGTTGGCAGGAGCTGGGATCAGAGACAGGAGCTCACTCTGTCTTGCGGCACTCAGGTCTCGAACAGCTGAACTACCAACCTTCTGGTTGGCAGTTCAGCGTCTTAACCACTTGAGCACAAATGTGAAAGTAAAGTCTCACATGCCTTATGTTACACAATAACTGCTGTCCAATTTCCTTATAAAGACTATCTGCTTTATGTGTTTCCTAATGTCTTTCTTTTTGCCATCCTGTTGTAGCTGACTGACTGACAGCAGAGACGCCCAGAGGCGGTTTGCTGTTGTCTGCCTCTACAACTGGGTGGTCTCCCAGCCATGTACTAAGCGGGGCCAACCCTGCTTTGCTCCCGAGCTCTGTGGGGGTGGGGGGGTGCAGCCTGGGCGATCTGAGCAGTGCCCTTCCTTGATTGGTTGCCATTGTTGCAGCTGCCTCCTGGCGGTGACCCCAGAGGCTTTCTGAGGCAGAGAGACGCAGAGGTGGTTACCCCACGCCTACCCCTGCATAGTGACTCCGGGTTTCCTGGGATGTCAGGTCTCCCGGCGCGGGCTGAACTGCGGCCAGGCTGGTCTGTCCCAGGCAGGGCCTCTTCCCTCCCACAACGGCAGCAGGGCCTCTCTGTGCTGCACTTCTGGGCCTGAGCCAGGCCTTGCATGCAGCCTCGGGGGTCAAGCCCGCCCGCCAGGGCCTCCTCCTCAGCACTGCTCATTAATCAAGGCGGAGCGGCTGTGCAACACCCCCAGAGAAGGGCAAGGCGCTGGGGAGGTGCGGCGCTGCTTTGGCCCGGATGGCCTACATGCATCGGGAGCAAGCTGGGCCACCAAGGTCGTGGCAGGTCTTGCAGAGGGAGCAGGCGGAACGGCAGGGCTCCCAAGGCCTGTCCAAGGCACCCGGCACATCCTGTGCCAAACCTTCCCCTGAGGACTAGATCGCAGTTCGTCCTCGAAGGTTGAGGGCTGCCTTAGGCTCTCTGTCCAGGGGGGGCAGCTGTCTGTCAGCTGGCCGGTCCATCCCCCCTGTGGCCTCTCTGATGTCCAGATCGGGTCCCAGCAGTGGGGGGGAAGACTCCAGCCCTGCTGGTCTCTGGGACAGGACAGAGCCGTCGTCGCAAGAGCGAAGACCGTAGCTGTGTTCACAGAAGTGAAGCAACCGTCTTCTGAGGAAAGTTTTGGCAGGCGCCGCTTCTGTGAGCGGGACTCAGGCAACACAGCCAGTGGATAGGGACAGCTTCTGAGTGACACATCATGGAGCCAACTGATTTAGAGGTGTGTGGAATGTTCAGAAAGTGCCACCCCACTACTCAACTATATATAAGGAGAGGTGCACAAGGGTAGACAAAGTGGATAGAGATCTTTTTCTCCCCTTCCCAAAATACTAGAATTCAAGGACATGCAATGAAGTTTATAGGCTGCAGATTCAGGATGGACAAAAAGAAACATTTCTTCACTCAGCAGTGCAGACTTTGCTGCTGGAGGATGTAGTGATGCCACAGGCATAGCTGAGAGACATGCTAAGGGAGTTCAATGTGGAGGACAACGCAGGCATAGACAGCTTTAAAAGGGTGACTGGATAGATGCATACAGGACAGGTCTATCAGTGGCTACTAGCCATGGTGACTAAAGGGAACTTTCACATTCAGAGGCAGTAAGCCTCTGAATCCCACTGCCAGGAGATAACATCAGGGAAAGGCCTTGGCCTCCATGCCATGTTGCTAGAGGAACTAGTTAGCCACTGTGACACAGGATGCTGGGCTAGATGGGGCACTGGTCTGATCCATCAGAGATCTTGTGTTCTTAATCTCAGGTTTACCTGGGGTGTGGTGGGGCTCAGCAAACCGCTACTGCTGGGTCCCACAAGCAAAGTGGGCTTCTGGATCCTGCATCTTAGGTAAGCAAAGAAAGCCCTGCTCAAACATTGCAGCTCACCTTGCATATTCTCTGTGTCTCTGTTGTTTTGCGATCTTTTTCTTTTCTTTCACATCCTCTATTTTAAGCTGTTCCAATTTTTCACAAGCTTTCTCACTAGAGTTAGGAACTTCATGGGAGGTGGCCTCCTGCATTCTCTGTTCCTCTGCAAGGCGCTGATGCTCCTTTTCTTTCTTAATTCTGGGGACAGAAGCGGAATTTAATTCAGTCTTTCAAAGTGATAAAAGGTCAGATTACAAATTACAAATTAGGATTGCAAATTAGAAGGGCACAATTGTATTCAATTTTATTGAGAAATGTTCATGAAAAAGAAATGAAAAATGATTAATGCTTGTTAAAAGGGGATTATAATTCTTCCTGTCTCAGCATTGTCAGGGGCTGGGAAATGTGGCCGTCCTTTGAAAGCACAATCTGGCACATGATTTAATGGGGTTTTTTCTGTGCAGAAAGTGTACCTGCCTGTGAATTTAGGTCATCTGTAGATGTCTTGTTCTATGTAATGACATTATCAGAGGTATGAGAGGGGAATCAGTACATGGGATAAAACTTTCATAGTGGCAGCACTAAGATTCTGTATCTACCCAGCTCTCTTGCTTCTAATTTCATACATATAATGTAAGTCATCCCCTTCCAGCAGGCATTTAGCAGCTCTTCATTCTAGTTGTCTCTGACCTATCCTTCATGTTTTGTTCTGATTTCTGCCATGATTATTGAGATTTTTTGGGTTTTTTAAAATTCAAATGCTAGCGTATAGTGTTTTTTAAAAAACAGCTGATTTAAGAGAAAAAGCAGAATAAAGCAGGATACACATTTTTTTAAATAAATATTATATTGGACTTTTCAGGACACATCTCCCTTCATTTGGTGTTCCCTAGATCTTTTTCAGGACAAAAAGGAACTATGTCTGATGATGTGTGATGGGCTGCACAAGAGGAAGCTGCAACCTCAAACCTCACCTTTATCACATTTATATTCAGCCACTCTATCACAAAACTCACAAACTCACTGGGTGATTTCAAGTGAGTCACAGTCTCTCGGCTTTGGTTCCCAATGTGCAACATAAGGATACAAACAATGGCCTACATTATAAGGGTGGTACAAAAACCCCTGCAGTCATGCTGCTGAATGCTCAGGAACGGCACTGTATACATGCCAAGCATAATTTACTGGAATTGGCAAGAAAGCCATTTGTCAGACCGCACTTTAAAGAAAAGCAGATTGCTGTTGTAATAAAAGCTATTCGTATACTGTAAGGAAAAGTACCAGAATGTAAAGGAAACATGTTTGCTTAGCAGCAAAGACTTTCCCTTTCCTTGTAGTTTTTCCCTTTCCTTGTAGTTTTTCTATAGATGAAGTATTTATAATAGACTTTACTACATCTTTGTGGCACTTCCTCCTATAAAAGAAACTATAGGAACAATGCCAGGTTAACTTTATAACACATACAGTATAAACAAGCTCACTCCCACAGACAGGAAGATTTGACAGCCAGTTGCCCATAGCATACATCTGCTAGGATGGCACTCCTGTAAAGTACAGCTACATCTTGGTGCATGCTCCTTTGATAGTACCTGCAACTAAAGATTCTTCAACCTCTATTCTTTGATAAGAAATATAAGGCATTACATTCATTTGAAGAGGAGTTCGGCTCTTTTTTTTTAAAAAATCATAGGGGCAGTCTAATGACATGATTTCTGTTATTAGAAGAAACTATTGAAGATCTGTTCAAGTACAGCAAAAGCCAGAAGTTATCTAACCGTTAAGCAATTTTGTATTTTAGTTATTTATTTACAAGTGCCTCCAATGGGAACTTTTGTTGTTGTTCAGTTGCACAGTCGAGTCCGAGTCCGACTCTTCGCGACCCCATGGATCATCTCCCGCCAGGCCCTCCTGTCTTCCGCTGTCCTCTGAAGTTTGCTCAGTTTCATGTTCGTTGCCTCGATGACACTGTCTAACCATCTCATCCTTTGCCGTCCCCGTCTTCTTTGACCTTCAATCTTTCCCAGCATCAGGGTCTTCTCCAGTGAGTGCTCCCTTCTCATTTGGTGGCCAAAGTATTTGAGCTTCAGTTTCATTATCTGGCCATCCAGGGAACAGTCAGGGTTGATTTCTTTTAGGAGTGACTGATTTGATCTTCTTGTAGTCCAAGGGACTCTCAAGAGTCTTCTCCAGCACCATAGTTCAAAAGAATCAATTCTTTGGCGCTTGGCCTTCCTTATAGTCCAACTCTCGCAGCCATACATGACTACTGGGAATACCATTGCTTTGACCAATGGCATTCCAATGGGAACTATAAGGCTGTAAATGGAAAGTTCACAATTGAAATGGGCACTAACATGCTTGCTTATCTCCCAAACATTTGAAGCTTCCTTTCATAAGATTTGGTAACTCATTCATGTTGGAAAGAGGGGGGAGGAGGAGGAGAAGAAAAAGGTCATGGGCAATGTTCCCTCTAAGCTGTGGAGTCTTGTGAGCAAAAATTCTACTTTGTGAGCTGCTGGCATTAAAGTTGTGAGCGAGCCACTTGGCTACTGCATGCATTAGTTTGCTTTGGAGCCATCCTTCCTGAGCTAAGACAAAAATGTGTGAGCTGGAGGCTAAAAAACTGTGAGCTAGCTCAGACTAACTCAGCTTAGAGAGAACACTGGTCATGGGGGGCAGCCAGCAAATAAATAAATAAAAGTAAAAACATACCAGACTCATCATGCAAATTCCCTTTGATCAGAGTATTCTTTTATTACAAGGTGATCCTCCTTGCCTTTACATTGACTCCCCATTTGCAATTGGAAATGAGATTAGAGGTCACATGCTGATCTTGTGCCGACACGATCAACATTGATCAGACTGGGCAGTGAGACCAATGGCCGCCACAGATAAACCTAAGAAAGCTGATTACTTTCATCCCTTACTGAGTCTTCTGTCCTGACTGCTGCAGCTGACTAAAGCTTCTCCATGAGGTGAGAAACTGAAGACAGAGCTAATAAGGCTGTAAAAATGGCTTGCAAGACCGACTGAAAAGATATGATGATGCTATTCTGCAGAGAAGCCTATTGAATTGACTCTTGTGATTTACTCCTAGAGTATCACTACCTAGATTATCAACAGCAAAAAATTTACTCTCTCCCCTAACAGTGCTCAGTTCCCACAAACATTTTGCACTGGTACCATGCCCTTGGATTCAGTAAACCCATCCTAAATAAACTGACAAAAAAGGACAACAATATATTGGATTGCCTCAAAAGCCACAGGCAGTATATAAATATTTTAAAGAAACAAAGTACTTGTCCATTTTCTTCTGCCACTCCTTCTGCCTTTGCTGCTCCTTGACTTGTTCTCTTTCAATATCCATGAACAGGCGCCTGTATCTCAGGTACTGATTTTGACGCTATGGGAAAGAGGACAATCTCAGAGCAATATTGGGCAAACCTTGGAACTGATATTGAAAGATCACCCTCTGCATGGTGCGCAGAGAGGTGGGGAGCCAAGAAAGGAAGAATTTATGTCACTCTTCTGGTTTAATCAATCCAGAATCTAGGAAAATGTTGTGTAAGTTTTCTAGGAATTTTTGCTTCTCTAATTGCAGTTTCATATACACCCTCTATACGATCCTTTATACTACCCTTTTATGATCTAATATGATCTTGCTAGTGCTCGATACTTGCCATGTTCCATCACCAAAAGTGTATTTTTAGAACTCAAATTGGTTACATGCTGCAGTTACAGTTATGTCATTATCGTTTATTGCAGCAGTTAAAATGAAGGGGACATGAGCCTCCAGCAGAAGAGACTTCCCTCTGCTGGCCATCGCTTTGCTTGTATTCCCATTTAGGCAAAAGGCACATTTCAAAGCCCCAGTTTCTTCTCAATTCTACTCTTGTGATTAAAAAAT
Source organism: Gekko japonicus (assembly GCF_001447785.1). Taxonomy (NCBI): domain Eukaryota; kingdom Metazoa; phylum Chordata; class Lepidosauria; order Squamata; family Gekkonidae; genus Gekko; species Gekko japonicus. The sequence continues at coordinate 100,371 of NW_015175389.1, read as the reverse complement.
CAAAAGCCTGTACTAAATAGTCACACCCATCTTAAGTGCAGAACCAGAAATGCATCATTGTGCTTTTATTTCACATTGCCAATTTATTTGATGGACCGGAGACATTTTTTGTGACCAATCACACAGAATCTCTCTTTCTAAAAATGTAGCCAAGGTAGACATGTAGCATTCCTTAGGAATCTTGAGATTAATCATACCTGGGAAATCAGGCACTTGCCCGCTTAACTGAGAATCCTGCCATCAGTGAGCAGTCAACTTGCAGGCTGCCCCTTCTAACATCTCTATAGCTATACTTTCTCAGCACTTTTTGAGAGATTTACCCTCTGCTGCTTAAGCCATGATTGGTGGCTGTCATAACTTTAGGCATGTGGTGCATTCTTTGCCCCCTCAACCCCACACCTTTTGGGCTTACAAGTTCAGTATCCCTTTCAAAGGAAGCAGCGAGATGGTTTGAACAGAGCTAGATCTAAATGCTAAAGCCATGATGTGATTGATCATGTAATTCTTCCTCCATTCACCCACAGCAAGCTAATAAACAATTCCCTGGTCCGTGGCAAAACATGGTTTGCCTTTCATCACAACGGGAAAACCATGGTTTGTTCCCACTTTGCAGTGTAGCACAAACATGGTTTATCAGTTTGGGTGTAATAGCACCAGGGAGTTGATGATCAGTTCACGAGAGAAGAGGGATCCTGAAGCTCCTTCCAAGCTTGCTGTCAAACTGAGAAACTGCAGTACAACGTTAGGATGCTGAACCAAGCCAAAGGATCATGGCAGCAGGCACCACAGTATCACATCCTTTCCCACTAGAAACCCATTTGCAATGTGACTTCATCTAGGAGTCCATACCTCCTTCTTTGATTCTTCTTTCTCTATTCCAGGCCACAGGACCAGAGTAGCTTGGGTTTCGGCACCAACTGCTGAAGTGGCAGCTGAACAGGAACCTCTCATTATGTCACTACTGATCTGCAAGAAGAGGGAGTAACAAATACCAGCACCTTCGAAGTATAATATTAAGAAGCTTGCAATGAAGTTTAACTTATAGTACCTCGATTTTTTTTCTTAAATTTTACCTGATGTTTTATATAATGAGCCAGCATAAAGAAAACAAATCATGTATTTTTCACAGCTACCATGGAAACAAGCAAGCCAAAAATAAGTGTCATAGATGACAGTGGAAAGACTGAGGCTGCGGTCACACACACTAAATGATCCACTTTCAATGCACTTTCCAACTGGATTTTTACTGTGTGAACTGGCAAAATCCACTTTGAAGGTGCACTGAAAGTGGATTATTTAGTGTGTGTGACCGCAGCCTGAATTCATCAGTGGGACTTGATTGAATCCCATATGGCGTGCAATATTTGAAATGTTCTCCATAAATTGTTAACAAAAAAGATGAACAAGGTACTTCACAAAAAAATATTGCTGTATACATCTTTTTATTAATAAGTTACTAAAACATTACACAGAACATATGGCACACAATGACTGCAATCTACAGTGTGTAGATTTCTAATTATTAGGCATCCATAGTTTAAACTAATCACCATCACTTATTTTAACCAGAGATTACCAAGACAGCTAACAACAGATCACAAAACAATATAAAATCAAATAGCTGATCAAACTTACAAAACAACAACTGAACTAAACCACAGCAGTTGACAATAATCACCAGAATAGCAAAGCTTGGAGTGAAAGAGATAAAATTATGTCAGCACAAGCAAGCGTAAAAGGCTCCCTAAAAAGCCAGGATTTTGTTGTCCATTGAAAAGTGAGCCAAGACAATGACAAGTAGATTTCCTTTAAGAGCGTTCCATAACCATCAGGTGCCATAGTAAAAAAGGTCATCATGAGCCTCAGCCTGTCAAATGTCTGGTGGCAAGGAGATGCATAAAAGGACTCCAGGTCTTTATCTCAGGGGGTGGGCTGATACATGGCAGGATTTGTTATAGATGGGAGGGGGGGATGCAATTCTGTCTTGCCTCTCTTAAAAAGCAAAAAAAAAAAAGCATGTGGGTGATTCTGCTATACTCCAATTTGTACCCCAGCTACCATTTGAACTGAAAATGCAGGAAACAGCTTAACATTTAGCTGAGATAGAAACTGTAAAACAAACAAAAACCCACTTTCCATTCCTGTCACATCAGATCTAAAGAAACCAAGCATTCTTCCAAAGCATTAACCTTAAATAAGAACAAGTCTGGTGGCAGAGAAGGCTTACTTTTCCAAGCTGTATTGTACAGTAGCAGCCCTTACTGCCTTCCTCTCGCTTCTGAATTTCCTGCTCTTGCAGCTCTGCTGGAAGATCGTGGTATCCCACCAGAGGAAACTCCCTGGGATGATTCTCGCCTGTCTTTACTGCAGTTGTTGTGTTGAATTTTGCCTTCCAAAGGAAAAACAACAATATAAGAAATATTTCAAATCAAGTGCTTCATGTGAACAGAACAGCAATGAAGGTTGTTGGAGCAAGACAGGACTGCAAAACAAAGAACCAACTTGGGGCTCCCTATGCTACATACACAAACACCCACTGCTTCTGTGTGGAAAATCAGGTTCCTACCAAATCCCTATGACGTAAGAGGAAGGAATCTTTTACAGCAAAACATGAGTGGGTGAGGAGAGCCGAACCTATCGGGTATTGTAAATAAGAAGCGGGAGACTGACCAGTTATGAAGGTACACAGAGAGTTTATATAGTTATAAAGGTGAATATATACAGAGATATTTACAGGCTATTGAACAGCATGTCATGCCTTAGTCTATGAGAACTGAGTCCCCACCAGCTTACTAAACTGATAGCTATTATTAAACCCCAGCCAATCTCTAACAAGGTGATGTAATCACTAACTCTAACAAGACCTGAAAGAGCAACACCTGCTAGAAAATACCAGGCTGTAATTACATGATTACTAGCATGACAGCTAGGTCTGACAAACAGATCAAACTGATCTATAGTAACTGCTTGCTACCTCTATCACTCTGACATATATCTCAATAGAACCATGCTGCCACCTCTTTTCAAAAAGTTATTTTGTTTATAAGTCTTAGCATCTCAGTAGGGTTCCAAGATCAAAGATAATCCCCGCTAGCCCTCCCCAGCTAAGAACAGCCATTTTTAAAAAGCTGTTTGCAGGGAAGGGAAGTGAGCATTGGAAGAAACTGTACAGCTCTCCTATTCTCACCTATGCTATATTTAAGTCCCCAGTCCCCCAACCGACAGGCTTAACTTGGGTTGTGTTGTGCCACTGTCAAGTTGAAAATTCCTGGCCACTGTGTGACTCAGAGTGTTGGACTGGATGGGCCTTTGGCCTGATCCAACATTGGCATCTCTTATGTTCTTATGAATTGCACCTTCCTACATTTTCAGAATGAGGCTTCATTTTCTAAAGGGCAAGTTCATCAACTATAATTACCACATAACAGTAGCAGCTTTTCACCTGATTACTTAATGTTGTAAACCAGATCATCCATTGTAAGATATTGGTCCCTTATCACCACAGCCAATTATGTATTGGGGAAGATAAGGCCAACAAATCTGGCATCATTAAAGTGGACTATGGCTGCAGTCACAATGGAGGCTTGCCATGATCTGAGTGCGCCTCTAATTGCACTGGTTTAGAGTGTTGTGGGGCAGACCAACCTGGGGCGGCTCCCAACGTGCTCGTCTGGTGGTCAAGCATTCACATTACTGCAGCGCCTCAACCAGCACGCTGCCCAGTTGTTTTTGTTTGCATGTGGGCGGGTGCATGCACAGATGGACTCATGCACATATAGGCAGCAACTAAAAAAAACAGTGGCAGAAACAGATCTGTGGGTTCCTTTCAGGGTAGCAGAGTTCAGATGCCCAGGGAAGCAGAGTGGGAGCACTGGCATCTGTAAACACCAGACTTTCCCTGGTGCCTGATTACTCCACTTTCAAAGCAGGGCAACATGGGCTGCCAATGACTGGGGCACAGAAGGCAGATGTTGCTGTCTAATCGTGCTCTTTAAATCTGCAAAGGTAATGCTAATATATTGCAGCAAACTGCTCGTGTGACTGCAGCCTATGTGGACTTGACAGCAATCCTAAGCAGGTCTGCCCAGGTCTCACTTCCAGGAAGTATTCTTAAGAGTGCACTGCACATCTAGCTAAAAGTAAAATTTTGAAATTCATAGAATCTATAATGAAGAACAGCACATGCCTTGTACTCTCAGCCAGCATCATTACTTAAGACAAAGATATTTTTAACAGCTCTTATTTTCATCAGCAAGTTGATTAAGTTAGGGCTTTCAAAATATTCATCTAGGCTCTTAATTACTTAAACTGAAGTTACAGAAAGGGTAGGACTCATTTTATTGTTCCGTTGCTGAAATGCACTGCAGACTATCTAGCTCAAGATCACAGAAGAACACAAGAACAGAATAAAGCACAACAGCAAAGATGACAGTAAATCTGATGGGCTGAAACTCAAGAGATGACACCTCTACATTTGAACAGTTCAGCAGCAGTGAGAGAATGAAATTACAGTTTCTCTAATCCCACAAACCAGTCTACTGCAATTGCTGTAGAGCAAAAGGAGAGATGTTCTTGCTTCAGTAGGCATGAGGGAGGAGTTATTTATACGCTCCATTTTTTTTTTCTAGAAGACCATGGTGGTATCTTTTAAAGCTCAGCTGGTGGTATTTTTTAAAGCTCAGCTGGATAGCAACAGCACCCTTATGTATTCATTTAAGGATGCGATCAGTCAGGCAAGCAAGGCAGTTATTCTCCTGGTAGTGTGTCAGATTAGTCAGCTCCCATTTGCCCAAGCAGTTTCTCATGAAATATCTGCTTCGACATTCTTTTGCAACACTGTAGCACTGATATGCCAATCAATCTTCTGTTTATTGATCTGACAAAAAGCTAGGGAAGAGTACCCTACAAAAACAAGAGTGCAACGTAGAATCTAACATGATAGCTATTAAAGAATACTGTGAAGCTGTGTAAGTGGTAACAGCAGGACACATTTTGACCCAACACCAAAAACTCATTTTGTTCTAACAGACTGATGTGAAAAATGTTCACTTTGGAAAGAAGTCTGAGGAAGGAAGTCTCAGTGGGTTCAATGGGACTGCTTCCTTGTCAGTATGCTTACAACTGCATCCTAGATCATGCTTTACAGCTGGCCAAGCAAGTAAAGACTTGCCTCCAAGTCTGCCTGGTTATTAAGATTACTGTTAGAGGCCATACTCTGTGTCCCCTCCTTTAAAAGCAAAATTGTTCACCACAAGAAACAGGACATTTCCTATGGCTGGCACCTTGCTTATGGAATTCCATTACTGCATTCATTTGCCTGGCAGCACCCGTATGAGTTTTAGCAACAGGGGGAAACCTTTATTTTCTCAAACATCTGGAGATGGTGTTTTACTTGGCCCTTAACTATTTTTTTCTTTTGTAATTGAAATTATATTCTCAGTTGCTTATTACTCATTGTTACAGATTTTTCCAATAATTCTATTAGTGTTGTGGTTTACTTCCTTTATTGTTTTGTTTCTTAATCATGGAGACAACCTTATACTGTTCTGAAGAGAGAACTAGTAAAGGAACACTGGCAGCACACAGTAAAATAACTGAACCTTTTCTCCAGAACTCACCTGCGTACTCGGATGGTTGCCCCAGGAACCTCCTGGCAGTTCTGATGAAGGTTCTCCTTCCGACACAGTCTTGCAGGAAGCCAGCCTGAGACGGACCTGCTGCACTGTTTTTCTCACCTACCAAAGTGAGATGTTCAGTTTATTTATATAAATGTTCGTATCTCACCTTTCCAAAAAAGGAAGGAGAAAGGCTTCAAATGGCTCACAACAAAGTTTTTTTAAAGAACCTCTCTGAAAAAATCTTACAGGAAAGAACATGTGATATCTACAGAGCATGCACATAAAACATACTTTTATGGGAGAAAACACATTTGCCAGTTATCTCTCCTGTGTTGCGAACTGGAAGACAGCAGTACTGAGATTGCAGACAAAGTTCTCACCACCTTCACTGAAGGCAGACACTCACACTTTGGGATTGTTCTAAGAGCTGTGCATCTTGCATTTCTTCTCCCCCCTGTTGCATGTTACTGAGTTGCTGCACACCAGTAGAACTGCAAATGACAGAATTTGTGTTGCGTCTGAATAAACATGTGCTTTTCTTGGGGGTCAGCTGTAGTGCCGAATCAGAAAATCCTATCACAACAGAGCCTTCTTTTAGAGCCTGCAGGGAGAAAAAAAAATATTGAGCACTGGAAGAGGTGCAGATCCAAGCACATCGATTGTCAGTTTTTCCACTATGACTCTACATTTGACTAGGTGGCCTTTCAAGGAAAGGTCATACATGTGCAGTAAAGAGAAGTGGATCTGGAAATTAGGAAATCTTGGCTTACTGCTTCATATGATTTTTGAAGCTGCTGCTTTTTTCTCTGCTTAACATGCTGGTTCACTCTTTGCTTGACCTCTTCTTGAAAGCGTTTCAAAGCCCTCTCTTTTTCCTTTTGTTGCTCTTTGTATTCCTCTTCAATTACAGCCGCTGAAGCCTTAAAAGAATAAGAAAAAAGACTTTATTTAGAAAAAAATTATGCTGCCTCTCCAGAAACCTACTTGAGGCAGCTTATACAAACAATAAAAACAAAAACTTAAAAGATGTTAATTAAAATCCAGCATTAAGAAAGTCTGAAGCCCAGTATAAAAGACATAGACCATAAAAACAGACAGTGGACAGCTTAAAATAACATTTTCTAGAATAAAAGAGGCTTTAGATAGCATTGAGGTGAGCCTCACGGAAAAGAGCATTTCACAAGCAAGGTGCTACTACTGAAAACCCCTGTCTCTGGTTGCCACCTGCCTCACTTCTGAAGGCAGGGGCACAGAGAAGAGGCTTGTGAGACAGATCTGAACTGGCAGGCTGGACTGTATGGGAAAGTCTCCAAACTATGTAGGTCTTCCAGTACTGAGATGATATATCCTGCCCCTGACAATAGCTGAAGTTTCTAGACTGATTTCAAAGATGGCCCCATGTAAACTGCATTACAGTAATATAACCTGAATGTAATCAGAGCATGGATCACCATAGCCAGAACACAATTTCTGAGAAATATCCATAGCTGTCATATTAGCTAAAGCTCATAAAAGGCACTATGTGCCACAGAAGAGACCTGGGCCTCTAATTGTAGGCTAGGATCCAGCAGTACCCTGACGCCATGAATCCGTTCCTTCAAAGGGAGTGCACCCCCTCCAGGACAGGTCCCGCCACCAAGTACACCTAAACACACCCCCTACTCCCGATAGGCTATTTACAGTAACCGGGCGACCATTGGTCTCCCGGCTGAGAAGCTGGCCCTTTGATTGGGCCGGCTAGGATCCTACGGACCCATTGTCTTTGGACATGAAGCTATTGAAGAGTTGTGCCTGGCCAGCCCGGGCAAGTCCGGGCATGTCAGGCTGAATACATTACAACTAGGCAGTGCACCTTAGAACAACTTTAAACAAATTAGCTATGCTTCAACTATTAAGAGATTCTCAGTATGCATACTGGCTTTGCCGATTTAGCGACTAGTGTATTATGGAAGTAAACCCACAGCTGGAAGCTAAATTTCAAGGAAAGCCACCCCCCCAAGGTTACATAAAACATGGAATTTAAAGAATCACTCAAATCACACATATGAAGAACTGCTAATAAATCTAGATATCAGCATTCAGCTAATTTGCACAATTAATATTGTGAGTTTAATCCCCAGAATTTCCAGTTATTGTTAGAGGGCTAAGAAATACTTATCTCTGGCCAAGACTCTAGAGAGCTATTACCAGAAACAGCAGCCAATAGTGGGTGATAGGCTTCCCAAGTCCCCCCGGGGGCCGGGAAATCCCCGCCCCAGAGGCCCGTTCCCTCCTGCCGCTGCCGGATCGGGCCCCGGGGGAAACTCCTCCCCGTAGTGCGCGTCACCTGGAAGTGACGCAACCACGCCGGGCACGCTGGGGGCGGGGCCACGACCATCCGAGGAAAAACTCTATGGTTTTCCCTTGCATATCCGTGGCCCCGCCCCCAGCGTGCCTGGCATCGTCACATCACTTCCGGGTGACATGCATGCGGCACGCACGCACGAGACACCAGCCGGGAGCCCCCCGCTCCCAGCGAAGATCGACTTGGCAACCCTAGTGGGTGAGAATGACCAATGGGATGAGACTGTAAAAAGTGGCTCCATAGCTGTGTGTGTTCAGATAAGCCAATACTCTGAATACTGCAGTAAAAACAGAACATCTTTTCTTAGTACTCACAAAAGCTAGGCTTTCCTCTTGCTCTGCATCTTCTGGGGCACTCTCCACCCAAGCCCCAACAGGTGCCACAGGCTGGTTCCTCTCCGCTAACACCTTCCACTTTGCTGCTGCGGACAGAGAACTCACATTTCCACACACAGGCAACTCTCTGGTTGTCCTCCAGCAACAATGCTGCAACTGCTGTTTCTTGGAAGGTAACATCCCAGGCACAGGGCACTTGCAAAGCCAGAACTCTTAGATACAGCCTCTGTACAAAATACAAGAGCAGGTTCACGAGGGCATTGATATAGACAGAGTAACACACCACTGCTGACAGTGCAGTCCTGAGCCCATCTACTCAGAATGCTACTCGGCATCTTTAACAAAAGCTTACCATGCAGAATATAACTCTGGTTGAAATGTACCAATTGCCCTGGGGAGTTTAGGGCAGCATTCATGGCCCCTTCCTCCTCCATTTCACCCTCACAACAACCCTATGAGGTGGGTTAGGCAAAGAAAGAGTATGGCATGTTTAAGAGTCTTTCAAGTCACCTGAGCCCCACTCTGGCTCTCAACACCCACCTGACGTCCGCCCAGTTGGCCCCCAGGGAGCTTCTATCTCACCTGCAAAGACACTGACTCCTTCCCCTGGGAGGGCGCTGTGTCCCCTTACTTGTACACCCACCAGCAAGGCAGCTTCCAGAAAGTCACTCCTTCCCACTAAAGAACCAGGATTTTCTTCTCTTACTCCCCAACAGGCCTCACTAACCGCCGCCATGGCAACCGCCGGCACCTAGAGCTACCCTGCGTAGCGGCAGCGGTTGCCACAGCAACCACCCCCGCCAGGCACCCGCCACGCGCGGCCTCACCCAATCATTACAGGAAGACGGGAAATCAAACTCCCCCCCAACCGTCGCTTTTGAAAACACGCGCCTAGCACAACACACTTCCGCAAGGGAGCGCTCCGACCACACCCTCCTTTTTCTCAGCCACCAATCCAGCGGAAGACAGCGCGATGACGGTAACATCAGACACTAGCTGGGCTGCGATTGGCCGGCGCTCGGCCTTCTCGCGCGAGACGCTAAGGGGTTAGCCACGCCCGTTGTATGATAGTCACGCCCACCGAATGTATAAATGAGAGGCGTTTGGCATTAGGGGAGTAACGCTGTGCTTATTTTGCCGGGTTCTTTAGGTGTCTGGTTGGGAAAGGACAGAAGTCGGCGGGGGTTGCTTTATAAGTATTAATCTGTACATACTTAGAGACGTTTTATGGGCTGGGCCATGGCTTTGTTAAACATCTTTTAATTTGTATGCAGAATGGTTCCAAGTTCGGTCTTCAGTTAAAAAATAAAAGTTCAGTGGTTCCTAACAACCTTTAATTCAATATGTGCTTTAATGAATACTGCTCTCTTTTTCAAATATATATGCGAGAATCCTTGTTATGGGGCAGGTTATGAGGAGGAAAGTTAAGACAAAGGGTTAATACTGTAACGAGTCTTTCGAGATAGATCCAGGTGGGCAACTGTGTTGGTCTGAAGCAGTAGAACAAAGTTGGAGTCCAGCAGCACCTTTAAGGCCAACAAAATTTTATTTAAGGTATGAGCTTTCGTGTGCATGCACACTTCCTCATATACATTGAAATGGAAGTTAAAAGTCCATACATATAGGCAGAGGGTGAACAGCAAATCAGCATACAACATAAGATGATGCAAAGACGCAGCAGAAATAACAAGCAAAGTTTATATGGTCACCATCGGTTTGGATTTAAATACAGGGGGGAAACACAGTGAAGCAAATGAATATGTAAAAATAGGCGACTGATATGTAACTATACTTAATTGTGGAATGCTAAGAGTAATTGAGTAATTGCTGGGAAAGATTGAAGGTCAAAGAAGATGGGGCTGGCAAAGGATGAGATGGTTAGACAGTGTCATAGATCCTATCTGATAGTAATTGAGCAAACTTCAGAGGACGGCGGAAGACAGGAAGGCCTGGCCTGATCTGGTCCATGGGGTCGCGAAGAGTCGGACTCAACTGTGCGACTGAACAACAACAAGAGTAATTGAGACCCTATTGGAGTGTAATTAAATCTGAACAAGTGGTGATCATATAAACTTTGCTTATTATTCCTGTTTGTTCTTTGCACCTGTTAAAACATCTTCACTATGCTGTATGCTACTTTGCTGTTCACCCTCTGCCTGTATGGACTGTTAACTTCCATTTCAGTGTATCTGAGGAAGTGTGCATGCACACAAAAGCTCTCACCTTGAATAGAACTTCGTTGGTCTTAGAGATGGCACTAGCCTCAAACTTTGTTCATGAGTCTTAAAGTGTAGAGTCACTTAAATTCAGTTCAAAAAGTCAAGTAGTAAGTGATGCAAAAGATATGTAGCAGGTCTTGGAGAGCCAATGCTAGTCAAAATAGACAAGACTGACCTTGATAGGCTAAAGGTCTTAATCAGTGTAAGGCACGTTCACTTGTTTGGGTTATTCATGTAATATTTGGGACAGAGCCTTCCGGTATTGAAAACCACAACTTTCGAGGTGAAGCCATGGTTCATATGTAGTCCTGGCTGTTAGTGCTTGGTTTATAATTGGAAAGCCCAGCTGCAGTCAGCACACCCAGCCTGGGCATTAATTGGATTTTAAAAATGATTGCTGTGCACCTATGATCAGATGTGTTATTCTAAAAATTGCTTTATAGAATAAAGCAGGGGGGATACATTTTTTGCAACAGAAGCTCTACTTTGGGGGGAGACTTGTAAATCTATTTTTGCAAAAATCTGAGTGTTTGAAATCTTCCATTCTATATCTCTCTTGCTTTAAGGAGGGGCTTTCACTTATATTCCAGAACGGGCATCCAATAACAGTACTAGCAAAGATAGAATCTTAACAGTTACATAGGTGAATATAGGTCCCTGCCTCTAAGGAATTAAATCTAAATCTCTAAGGAATTAAATCTAAAAGGTTTTTTCTCTGTATGCATAGTTCATGGGCTATCCTTCCTGTTTTTCAGTAGGTTTTGAGCTGGGTAATAGCAGTGAAAAATAAAAACCTAATTTAATTCAAAGTTAGAGTTTTATAGATTTCCAAGGAACTATGAGTGCTGAGTTTGAGCTAAAAGTGTTCCAAAAACTGTGGCTTTCTGTTGCAAATGTGTTTGTTTTTGCTGTTCAGAGCTGGTGCATAAATGGTATACTCAAAATGCTACCTATTGCAGTTATGAAGAGGTAATTTGTGTGGTATTTATGGCCCAAACCAGCCACTTTAACTGTATTCAGAACTGTAGGCATTTTTATTGAAGCATCCTTGCAGGGGTAATCTCATTCTCTTCATCCTTCCTCTCTAGGATAGAATGTTGTTACTCCCTGCAGGACTATGTGTTTATAAAATTTCTGTCCTTGGCACTATACTTTTCTCCTCCTATCTCAGTGGTGGTGAACCTATGGCACGGGTGCCAGAGGTGGCACCCAGAGCCCTCTCTGTGGGCACACGTGCCATCACGCCAGCCATGCCCAGACCATCATTAAAGTGTCAAATTCTCTGCCAAATAATTTTAAGTAAATGAAAGCATTTGGGATTGCTTTCCTTACTTTGTTTGGATCATCTTAAATTAATGTATGAGTTGTTTTTTTCTAAAGTAAAACCTCAGTATTTAGGTTAAATTGCCGTGTTGACACTTTGCGATAAATAAGTGGGTTTTGGGTCGCAGTTTGGGCACTCGGTCTCTAATAGGTTCACCGTCACTGTAGTGTCTGGGCGTCTTGGGGGCTTATCTGATCATATCAACACGTCATAGGAAGGATGGCTGAGCCAGTTGGAATTAAGAGCGGCAGGATTCAGAAAGATGCTGACTTGTTGCAGAAAACAAAGCTTTTGTTTGTGATTTTTTTTCCCCATTGTGTGAAGGCAAGGCCAAGAACTTAACTGGCAGAGAGAAAGAGGGAGTGAAGATCAGTTGTTTTGGTTTAAAACAAAAATTTAAAAGCCCTGGGAAAATTTTCTCTTTGAAAAAGAAAAACCTTTATGGGGTGTATCGGAACACTTTGGAAGGAGCTCAGCAGCCAATTGCCCCACAAGAAGAGGTTTTCTTGATGAGATTTGGAAGCTAGAAGCAATAAACAGTGATTCTCGCCAAATGAGCATTTGGGAAACCCATCAAGCCATCCCCCACCCACACCTTTAATCAACCATTTTTGAACAGCTGTTTGATAGTAAATATTGGGTTTGATTAAGCACAACAGAGCTGGAACCGTAAAAGCATTCAGTTCACTTCAGAAATTGGCTCAAAAGATTTGGGACAGCACAAAGGAGACTAATTGGCACATGGGGGGGGGGGCTGGAATGCTGGCCTAGTTAGACTGTAGGATGGCCGGAATGACTAAGGCTGAAATTAAAAGCAACAAAACCCCCAAAGGCTTGACAAACAGACACAGGGAAAAGATCTGTCGGTTTATGATACTGTTTCCTGACTGATCGCCATTACCAAGCTCTTAAATCTGGAGCTGGCAAGCTAGCAAATTGTTTTGTGATTTCTAATAACTTCTCTGAGATGGTTGTTGCTAGGGCAGTGTTTATTTGGCTGTTGTTCATGTACATTTTTACTGTTTTTAAAGCTTTGTGTATGTGAAGCATTCAAGCCACTTTTCCTATGAATTAAAGAACGTGGATTGCTTCATCACAGTGCAGTCTCTTATGCTAATGTACCTATCTTTCTGAGTAGCTGACATAAACAGTGCCCTGGAACCTTTATAGGGCTGTCAGCCCTGGGTTGGGAAATTCCTGGAGATTTTGGGGGAGGGTGGAGTAGTCTAGAGAGGGCTGGGTTTAGAGAGGGAGGGACATCAGTGGAGTATAATGCCATAGAGTCCACCTTCCAAAGCAGCCATTTTCCTGAGGGGAACTGATCTCTGATGCCTGGAGATCAGTTGTAATTAGAGATGTAAAATTTCTGGAAATTTTGAAGCTCGGGGAAAAAACGGAAATTTTCTGAAAAATTGAAAAAAATGCTATATTAGCATTTCTTTTGTCTTTTCTAGATTGAAAGTCATTCTGTTACTTTAGGAACATAAAATATGACTATGGACATTTTTACTTGGCATGAAATTATCACAACTAGCATATTAAAAATGTAGTGTATCCAAACAATTATTTCAAACAGAATACCCACCCACATGCAAAAACGAAACTGAAACTTTTTAAATTTCTTCTGACAATTGCACCTCCTAAAGGAAGAAATGTATCTTGTTCTTGCATTGGAGGGTTCAGTTTGTAACCTAGGACTTGCTTGTCAGTGCATAGAAATTAGATCAATCTGATACCATATATATATCTTCACATCTCTAGTTGTAATCCCAGGAGATCTTCAGCCACCACCTGGAGGCTGGTAATCCTAGACCTTTGTCTTCTAAAACCAAGTCTGTAAACTGTATAGAAATATTGATTTCTAAATGTCTCCTGCATCCTCCTGTTCTGTCTTTTGGTAACAGGCTGTGCCTTATTTCCTGTTACAAGCCCAGTGGTAGGCCCCATGGCTTCAATTGCATGCCATAAACTCACATTCTTCACACTTCCATGCTGGAAGCTAGACCTACATGCAAGAGCTCACGTAGCCGATGGAGAAGCTGGAGTTGGGGGCCATGTGACTGCAGGCGTGGTTTCCAGACTTCCAGCCTATCCCCAGTTGTACCCATGATAACTAAGAAATTGGACACACCTATGTCCACTCCAATTGGCTGATGGCCACAGCTGATTGAGACTGAAATTGGACTATAACTGTTCAGACCCAATGGGAGGGACCCTCTCTGTCCCTTGCTCTTGTTCTGCTCTTGCTTCTTGATCTCCTGTTGTTGCCGGTTTATTGCACCTGGACATGTGGTCGCTGGGAGAACAAAAAACTGCTTGGTAGCTGGAGCACATGTTGTGCAAAGATGGGATTGTTCCTAAAAATCCCTTGGTGTCTAATTGGACTGTATACCCTGGACTACTTTGGACCTTGGTAAATATGCATCTAGTACTGTGTATTCAAGGCAAACTGTCTTGGGCTTGTTATTTTGAATCCTTATAGTCTAATTGCAATACTCTGTGCTGAATAAAATATTATTCTTGTTTCTAACTTGTCTTTGATGTTGTAACTGAATTCTGAGTCTAAATCTTGTAGCCTAGCGCTCACACCACACATGCTACCTTGGTGAAGTGTGCAATTCTTAGTTAGAGTTGCTAACTAGATACCAACTGAGATTTTGAACCTCTGATCTCAGGTTGGGGGGGGGGAATATTGCAGAGGTTCTGGTGGCATATTGTTCTGAAATCCAGAGAGGGTAGTTTACCTCTCTGGGTTGTTGTGTAATGTACTGTAAAAGTATAGGATTCCCTCTCATACCTGGACAGGCTTGGGGGGCAGAATCCTATACAATAACCTATGATGAAAAGTATGTACAATGATGTACAATGTATCACATTGTTTCATCCTGCCCTTCCTTCAAGGAACTTAGGGTTGCATGCCTACTGCTATTTTATCCTCATAACAACCCTGTAAGGTGAGGCAAGAAACACTGTAAAGTCACCCAACAAACTTCAGGGGGTGAATGGAACTTGGAATCCGTGTCCCCTTAGTCCTAGACCCACTCTGACTGGTATATTACACTGGCTCTTTTGTAGTACAATGAACAATTCAAATCAATATAGATTATTTGGGGTTTTTTGTTTTTTTAGCGTCTGATTTGCTTCACAGGGTTCTGTTGCCTGTCACTGAAGAATATTTGTGGATCAGTTCTAGGACTGCCAAACAGCCAGCTTCCCACTGGGCACAACTAATTCCACACCAGCACCCCTTACACCAGTTTTCAGATGAAGCCCCCCTCCCTCCCCCGAATAGTGAAAACAGAAGAGAGGCAGGCTTTTGAAAAACTGTTTACTGCCTTTTAGCCCAAAGGAATGTGCTATGCCACTCCTTTAAGGTTTTTGCATCACTAGGCTTGCTGTCAATTTGTAATTTTCAGCCCAGGCTTTTCGGTGAGCCGAAAGCACCTTCTCTGAACACAACAGCTGACTTCCTCTGCTTTTTCTGTCCTCCCTAATAACTCTACGCCGGACAGTGAGAAGGCTGTGGGCCTTGGGTAAACTAGTATTTTCTGCCCTTTGACGACTGATTTTTCTCTTTGGTGGTCCCGTCTTCGCATCCCATCTATGATAACTTAAGAGTTAATCACCTGCTCTACAGAAGATATACCAGACATTAAACTTGGTTTCCACCAGCAGGCTGTGTCTGGTCTCTGTTCTGAGTTCTCATTTTAAGCTAGGCCCAGCTTATAACACTATCCCTTTCCAGATTTGTCCCTTCCGTACAGCATTACCACCTCTGGGTTGGGAAATACCTGGAGATTTTGGGGGTGGAGCCAGGGGAGGGAGGGCAGGGTTTGGGGGAAGAGAAGGACTTCTGCAGGGTACCGTGCCATAGAGTTCACCCTCTAGAGCAGCCCTTTTCTCCAGGACAACTGATCTCTATTGCCTGGAGATCAATTGTAATAGCGGGAAATCTCCAGGTACCACCTGAAGGTTGGCAACCCTGTTTCCATTAGGTGGCCACCCTAGTCAATACACATGGCTAGCTTACTACATTGCCAGCTTGTCTGTATTATTAAACACTGAGGTGCCCATTTTTACTACCACAGGTTCTCTTTGGGGTGAATACAAGTTTGGTAAAGCTTTTGCTCATTCTGAGCCTGGTAGCCTAGTCATCTACATTACAAATACAATGGAAGACTATGGTTTTTTCCAGGTGTGCCATCCAAAGAGGAGGGTCATCTTATATTCACAGAAAAGTTAAGGTTATATACAGTAATAATCAGGGCTTTTTTTGTAGAAAAAGCCCAGCAGGAACTCATTAGCATATTAGGTCACACCTTGACAGCACAGCTCATTAGCATATTAGGCCACACCCCCATGTTACCAGAAGTGTGGTCATCCAGCCACACCCACTTTTTGCTTCTTATTCTGTTTACTTTGTTTATTCTCAAAACCCAGGGCTTTTTTTGTAGCAGGAACTTCTTTGCATATTAGGCCACACACCCCTAATGTAGCCAATCCTAATGACTTTCTGCTGTTGGGTGTGGCCTATTATGCTAATTAGTTCCTGCTGGGTGTGGCCAACTCAGGAGCCAGCTGGAACTCTGTTCCTGTGCGTTCCTGCCCAAAAATAGCCCTGGTAATAATGCTTTTTGGTGTATATAACATTTTTGGGGAGGGGGTCATCTTGCTCTCAGGGTCATCTACCTTTCCAGTAAGTATGGTATGTCAAGTGTGAACGTGTTTTTCCAAACCACAGAGCCACACTGACTAGAGGGGATTCTTAGGCTTCCCCTTGGATATGACTGGCCTTTCCCCCCATCTTAGTGATTCCTTTCCTTCCCTCGTTTTGAATTTTCTTGGTATTTGTAGAGATTTTAATCCTTATATCCACACCACCACAATGTCTGTTTTAGGAAGAGGCCCAGGTAAGATGGTGGTGGACTGTTCTTAGATCTATCCCACTTGCTATGGGGAAACTCAGTGTTGTCATGACCCCTTTCACACCTGATTTGAAAGCCAGGCCATGCTGGATGGGCATCTTGTGGTTTAGAGTGTTGAACTAGGATCTGGGAGACCCAAGTTCATGTCATGGAAGCGTGCGGGCTCATCTTGGGCAGTCACTCTCACAGCCTAACCATGTTCACTAGGTGGCTGTTGTGAAGACAAAATGGAGGGAGGGAAGAATAACATAGACCATCCTGAGCTCTTCAGAGCAATGGCAGGATAAAATGCACTTTCATAGTTGCTACCTAGTTCCAGAGTGCAAGAAAATGAGACACAAGTGGGGTGTGCCAACGCTGGGCTGGAAAATTCCTAGTGATTTGGGGGTGGAGCTTGAAGAGGGTTTTGATGTGAGGACTTCAGCAGTGTATAAAGCCGTAGAGGCCACCCTCCAAAGCAGCAGTTTTCTCCAGAGGAACTGATCCCTGTAGTTTGGAGATCAGTTGTAATTCTGGGAGGTCTCCAGGTCCCACCTGGAGGTTGGCAACCCTAGATGTAAGCCTTATATGTTGTTGGTCTAAAAAGCCTTTTGGTGGGAGTATAATCCATATTTTTAGACAACTGCTGCCTGTCCTGCCTGCAAATGCCACATCCTGTGCAGAAATCCGTTCTCAAGTTGTTATGGCTACTTGCCTGGAACAATTTTGCCATAAGCTAGAAACTAGAAAAAGCCCAGGAAGGTTTGCAAAAGACAAATGGGCCCAACTCTTTTCAAGGCCAGGAAATGCAAATGGCTCCCATAATTCGCCTCGCCCGCCTGCTGAGACATTCATTTGAGAGGGCTGTGGGTAGTGTGTGTGGCATATGTTAAAAACCTCCCTAGAAACTTTGGGAGAGGCTGCAGAAAAGTGATCTGGAATTTTTGCTCCAAGAAACTTAAATCAGGCCTTTGATGCAAAGTTGTTGAAAACTTTGGGAATATTGTGCGTTTTTAAATTTTTTTAATTTTTTTTTCCTTAGAAGGAGAGTTAGCCGATCCTTCAAAACAGAGAATGTGGGGCTCATGAATCCAGAAAACATCAGGTCTGACTAAAAGAGAAGAGAAAAACAAAATCTCACAACAACACACAGAGCTCTGTCTATTGAAAAAGGACTTGGCAGGGTTCAGCGGTGGCAGAACAACTCCAAGCAGTACTAAGGGACGTGCCCGGAGTGGACAAATCATGCTAATTGTGTGCAAGAGGGACTGAAAACCAAACCCAAAATGAAGAGGGGAAGGCAAGTCTTGTCCAGAGTTCTCAGTGCTCCGGGTTTCGTGCAGTTAGCTTGCCTTTTTATAATCTACACAGGTAGGAAAATGGCATTCCTTATAAAGCTTTTGGGGAAGGGTGCGGAGCTTTGGCAGAAACTCTTGTGAGAGGGGATGAGGTTCGGTTCAGATGCTGGAAGCCTGCAGGCGTGTGTTGCTCAGCTCCAAGGCAAAGAGGTGAAGATCCTTCAAGTGGCAACTCTGAACACCCGTTCCCCCTCATGCAGGAAGGCTCTGGATTCCTTGTGGTTTGGGATACTGGGAAGGAATTAATCAAGGGACTCTTTTTGGAGCAAATGATTGATCTGTGCCTCTGGAATTGAGGATGGAGGGGCCGGATGAACATTTGGAGCATCATGTAGAGTCCTGAACAAGTTTTCAAAACAAAGCAGGTAGATTTAGGCATGTTTAGGCAAAGACAGATTGCCCAAGAGATGTGCCGTTTGATGATGGTCAGCTGCAAATACATACAAAATGCTAGGTCAGAACTCACGTTTTGGTTGCCCACCTTAAATTTTGGCATCGGGGTTTAAAACTCAAGAAATATGTTCAGAAGGATCTGAAAGCAAATAACTTTCCCTAGAGGTGCTGTCGTTTGTTTTGTGTGCATGTGCATTTTAAATCCAGTTCCTTCAGGAAATTATCTGTGGAGCAGTTGTGTTGTAGTGGCCGAAAGACTGCGATGAATCGAAGTCCCCAGTTCAAATCATACTGCTGTTCTCCTAATTAACTTGTTCAGATATATAGCAATGTATGCTTACACTTCTAATTATGTTCAGATATGTAACAAATATATATGCTTACATAATTGCTGATATGTATGCTGATCTTGGATCATACTGCTATTCTGAACTTTAGACGAGCTATTCTCTAACCTTCCTCTGTCCCCTCCCCCCTGCAATAAATGGATGATAATACCATCCTGCCTTGTAGGGCTGTTGTGAGAATAATAAAAGGGTTATGTGTTTCTATCATATTAAACTTAATGCAGCAGCCAAGTTGTTTGGGGGACCTACATCCCACTGAAAGCAAAAAGCAGGGTTTCACAGTTACTAACTTGACTTAGCAGTGGATTTAAAGGAATTTTGAAGTGATGGAAATTATAACATTTAGGTGCGACACAGTGACACAGTGAAGAAGCCAGCAGATTTATGATGTCTTAAACATAAAAATATGTCTTCTAAAAGAGACGGTCCTGCCTGATGGTCCAGTTGAGCCCAGTCTCATCAGAGTATGGAAGGTAAGCAGGGCTGGCTATGGTTAGTACTTGGATGTGAGGCCCTCAAGTAAGAGGAAGGCAATGGTTAACAACCTCTGCTCATCTCTTGCCTACAAAACCGCATGGTCCTAGGGTTGCCATGAGTCAGTTGCAGCTTGTTGGCATGCAATTATTATTATTAAGAGGGAAGGCAACACACATTTTGCATTTAAGGTTTTCATAGGTCAATGTAGCTTCCCAGTTAACAGACCTTATAAAAATGATCTTTCCCATATTATTTGTCCTCTACCCTTTGCTTGAAGTACAGGGAGAGAAGCCTTCCCCTCTTCTGTGGTTCCCCTGTCTTGGCTCCTTTTGAGAAAGCTGGGGGGGGGGGGTTGGCAGCCCTAGCTCTACTCAAGGGAGGACTTGGGGAAGGGGGGAAATCTGTGGATTTTACTAAAGGTTCCCTAATTGTCCTCCGATAATTTGAGCACTTGTCTACTCCAGTTATGAAGAATAACTTTACCATGTAATTCTACCATACATTGTTCCAGTAGCTATCAAGAGAGCTTATATTAATTGATGGGTTATACCTTTTTTAAAAACGGCCTTGTCTCATGAGAACCAGCACAGAGGGGCCAGGATGGGTTTAGCTGCACTGGCTTGCCCCTGCTCTCATTTAATTGAGGGGCCTTTCTTGGCACTATGGTTTGCTAATACTAATCTTTCTTTCTCGCTCCTTAAGGGTGTACAGTGGTGATGGTCCCAGAATTTCTCTCTGTTGTGTAGTGAGTGTGCCTGGAACACTGTGTCCCTGGCTTTTCAGCTGCACAAAGCCAAATGAAGAAGTATTTCTCTTCCCAGAACAGGCAGGACTTCCCCCTCTCCTTTTTGTGCCTTCTTGTACTGTGAACTCTCTAACTAGCACTGAGGTCCACTTAATACTTTACCAAATTCCTACATGGATAGTGCTTCTGTGTTGGAATTCGTGAGAGATCATGCAAGAAGATTGGTATACAAGTGAGTCTTGTGTGCTGTTTGCCTGTGCTAGCAGCCTGCAGTCTGTTGGGGCTTAGTGTGCATGTAACTTTCCCTAGAGGAATCATAATGTATTTTGCATACAGTTTTTATGTTGGAAGTGTTCTAGAGGCGTGAAGGTTTTGTAAATCTGAAAAGCGGTGCTGGCATTTCATTGCAATGTACTAGAAATTAAGGCACAGGATGATCCAGAGAGGCATGCAGCATGTGCTTTGTGCCCCCCACCCACCAAACACTACTACACTGGAGAGAATAAATCTGATCTGAACATAGTATCTGATATGACCTTTGGTGTAGTGGTTAAGTGCACGGACTCTAATCTGGGAGAACTGGGTTTGATTCCCCACTCCTCTACTTGTACCTGGCTGGATGACCTTGGGCAAGCCATAGTTCTGATAAGAGCTGTTCTTGAAAAAAGAGCAGTTTCTGTCAAGAGCTCTCTCAGCCCCACCTAACTCACAGGGTGTCTGTTGTGGGAAAGGGAAGGGAAAGGAGTTTGTAAGCTGCTCTGAGACACATTTGGGTAGTGAAGGGCGGGTATAAATCCAATCACTTCTTCTTCCTCTTATCTACACACGGACAAAGTGGGCTTAAAACTATGTGAGCTGGGTTCAAATGCCGCATCTAACATGGGCTCATTTTGTAGGTTATATCGCTACCTCACAGGGTGTCTGTTGTGGGGAAGGAAAGGGAAGGGAAAGGAGTTTGTAAGCTGCTCTGAGACACCTTTGGGTAGTGAAGGGCGGGTATAAATCCATTCACCACTTCTTCTTCTTCCTCTTATCTACACACCGGCAAGGTGGGCTTGAAACTATGAGAGCTGGGTTCAAATGTCGCATCTAACATGGGCTCATTTTTTAGGTTATATCATGTCTTGAAGCCTAATTGGTTGATAGTACCATAGTAATAACAGCAGTCTCCTCCTAGGGATATTGTAAGGATAAAACATAATACAGATCACAAAGCGCTTTGCTAACGAAAAGCACTGTATACCAGATAAGCAGAACAGGGTGGAGAAGGGTCCAGAATTGCTGTTCATACATTTGAACAAAATCTGTGAATTAATTCATAAATTTATATTTATGTTATTTATAGTCTGCCTTTCTCACTAAGACTCAAGGCAGATTACAGACAATTGGACGTTACCTCCAGGGTCATCTAGTCCAACCCCCTGCATAGTGCAGGAAATTCACAAATACCCCCCCACACACACACACACACATATACCCAGTGACCATGCCCAGAAGATGACAAAACACCTCCAGGATCCCCGGCCAAATTAGCCTGGAGAAAAATTGCTTCCTGATCCCAAAGTGGCGATCAGCATTTCCCTAGGCGTGCTAGAAAGGGCCACAAGAACTAACCACTGAGGCAACCTTTCCTGCCCTCCTTCTCATGATCTGCCTAAGTTCACAGAGTCGGCAATGCTGTCAGATGGCCATCTAGGCTCTGTTTGAAAACCTCCAAAGAAGGAGAGCCCACCACCTCCAGAGGAAGCCGGTTCCACTGAGGAACTGCTCTACTTGCCAGGAAGTTCTTCCTAATGTTCAGCCGAAAATTCTTTTGATTTAATTTCAACCCGTTGGTTCTGGTCCAATCTTCTGGGGCAGCAGGAAACAACTCTGCACCATCCTCTATATGACAGCCCTTCAAGTACTTGAAGATGGTTATTTATCTATTTATTTATTTATTTTTCGCATTTATACCCCGCCCTCCCCAATGGGCTATCATATCACCTCTAAGTCGTCTCCTCACCAGGCTAAACATACCCAGCTCTTTCAACCTTTCCTCAGAGGACTTGGTCTCCAGACCCCTCACCATCTTCGTTTCCCTCCTCTGGACATGTTCCAGCTTGTCTATATCTTTCTTAAATTGTGGTGCCCAAAACTGAACACAATACTCTAGGTGAGGTCTAACTAGAGCAGAGTAAAGTGGTACCATCG
>NW_015175389.1:65464-77895 GCF_001447785.1 Gekko japonicus | reverse complement strand
TGCGTACCTTGACCTAACAGCTTTTTTTGTAGCAGGAACTCCTTTGCATGTTAGGCCACACACCCCTAATGTAGCCAATCCAATTGAGTTTCTGCTGTTGGGTGTGGCCTGTTATGCTAATGAGTTCCTGCTGGGCGTGGCCAGCTTGGGAGCCAGCCGGAACTCCGTTCCTGTGCGTTCCTGCCCAAAAATAGCCCTGATTAATACGATGTATTAATGCAAAAATTACATAGTAGGAACCTACTTACGGCAAAACAGGCACTGCAGGCCAAACCTTGACCTAACAGCTTTCTAAATACAACCTTTTCTTTCTCATTTCTTTGCAGATTCACAAATGCATTTCAGATTTCAATTCCATCACCCTCACTTCACATTCTACCATTGTGCTGTGATACATCCTGGCTTCCGGTACCAGTTTATGGCACGTCCTGCCTTCCAGGACTGACTGTTGCCTAGGGGATGCCTGGCAATTTGCGACTGGTGTGATTCAAGGTACTAGCCTTGTTCTTTTGTTCCCATGAAGTCATCATGAATAGGTATGCCTGTACGTTATGGTTGCCACTCAATATTAGGAACTGTTAGAGCTGGCAAGCAAAGGCATATGCAAAGAAATGTCTTCTTTGTGAATAGGGCCATTCATCCTTTGGGATGGCCTTCTATTGCACTCAGATTTGGGAGACAGACATGTGCCATCCCACTCCTTGTGCGTGGAATATTTATTTAGAGCATTTGGGAAGTGCAAAACAGAATCCTGGTTTCTGTGGCACTGAGATGTAAGAATTGTAGGGCTTTGATTCAGCTCTTAATTAGGCGATAACGTTATGCACAGGGTACAAGAAATGGAAAGAGAGTTTTTTTCTTCTCTCCAGTAACATCAGAATTCAGGGCATCCAATGTGGTTGATGGACTGATTCAGGAAAGAAAAAGTACTTCTTCATGTGACACACATTGACTCAGGGTTGCCAGGTCCCCCTGGCCACCAGTGGGAGAAGGAGAGTAGGGTTGCCAGGTATAGATTGGGAAAATTCTTGAGATTTAGGGATGGAGCCTGGGGAGGACAGGGACCTCAGTGGAGTACAATGCCATAGAGTGTGCCCTCCAAAACATCCATTTTCTCCAAGGGAACTGATCTCTGTACTCTGAAGATGGGCTGTAATTCCAGGGGATCCCCAGGTCCCACCTGGAGGCTGGCATCCTAAGCCACTGATTTAGATAGCTTTAAAAGTGGTGGCTCAGGTGGTTAAGACGCTGAACTGCAGGCTGTGGAAGGTCAGTAGTTCAGCAGTTCGAGACCCGGGTGCCACATGATGGAGTGAGCTCCCATCTCTAGTTCCATCTCCTGCCAACCTAGCAGTTCGAAAGCAAGAAATTGCAAGTAGATAAATAGGTACCACTTCGGTGGGAAGGTAACAGCGTTCCGTGCGCCTTGGTGTTTAGTCATGCCGGCCACATGACCACGGAAACGTCTTTGGACAGCGCTGGCTCTTCGGCTTTGAAACAGAGATGAGCACCGCAACCCTAGAGTCGGATTCGACTGGCTTTCGAGCAAGGGAACCTTTACCTTTAATTTAAAAGGGGATTAGATTAATTCATAGAGAATTGGTTCATTAATGGATGTTAGCCACGATGGCTAAATAGATGCTCCATATTCAGAGACAGTTTATCTTTTTACCAGTTGTAGCAGGGTGGGCAAAGGGAAAACCTTGTATACCTTTCAGAGCATGACTGGCCAGTGTCTGACACAGGATGCTGGACTAAGCAGAATCTTGGTTTTAGGGCTTCCAATTCCAGGTCAGGAAATTCCTGGAGAGTTTGGGGGGGTGGAGGCTGGGGTTTGGGGGCAGGACGGACCTCAGTGGGGTATAACGCTATAGAGTCCACCCTCCCAAGCATCCATTTTCTCCGGGGAAACTGGTCCTCAGTTGCATGGAAATCAACTGTAATTCCAGGAGATCTCCATACCCTACCTGGAAGTTGGTAACCCTACTTGGTTTGATCCAGGGGTCATTTCGTAGAAAAAGAGCTAGGGGAACTCATTAGCATAACTCATTAGCATATGCCACACCCCCTGACATCACCCACACCCCCTGACATCACCGGAAGTGTGTCATAAGGCCACACACCCCGCCCCCAATGGTCCCGGCCGCCGGCGGCGGCCTTGCAGCTCCACTGCCATGAGGGGCCCGGCGGTGGACCTGCAAGGCTGGCGGGAGTGCAAGGAAGCCCCGCGAAGGCCCTCCCTGGCCCCAGGCAGGCAGGGGTGGGGAGAGGCAGGGAGGAAGCAACTTACCCTCCCTCTTCTCCTGCCTCCTCCTGGCTGAATGAGGGCCGGAAGCGGGGCGGCCAGAAGCAGGGGGCGGGGCTTCGTCATGTGCCCCGCCCCCCGTACCTCACCCGGGGGAACTGCGATCCCCCGCGATCCCCCCCGAAATGACCTCTGCTTTGATCCAGCATGTTTCTTTTTACATTCCACCCAGGAAATTGAGTTGTTATTGAAGAAACAGTCGGTGGCATCACAGTGCCTGCAGTCCACAAATTGGGAACCTTTGTGCTGGCTGAGGCTTTTTTTTTTTAATTTCAGAGGTACACTTTTGAAAAAGAGATTTTCCCCAAAGCTGTATTCTTCCAGTACATGTTCCAGTGCTTTATTTTATTTATCCAAAGCATTTATTAGTTGCCTTTCTTCCTAATGGTGTTCAAGGTGGTTTATAATATAAATAAAATACTATAAAATAGATCACATAAAATTACATTAAACTAAAATTTAAAAGCCACAATGTATGACTGCTTTAATCAAATGCGGTCCTAGATAAAGCCATCGTCAACTTTTTCCTAAAGACTGAAAGTGAGGGGCGGGCGGGCACACCTCCCTGGGGAGGATGTTCGAAAATGGTGGGACTGCCACTGAAAAGTCCCTTTCTTGTGTATCCTCCAAATGAGCTTCTTTGATTGATGGGACAGACAGGAGGGCCTGTCCCTGTGATCTTAATTCCTGGGCACCAACATATGGGAGATGACAGTCCTTCAGCGACCCTGGTCCCAAGCCATGTGGGGCTTTAAAGGTCAAAACCAACAATTTGCATTGGGTGTGGGAGTGAATTGGTAGCCAGTGTAATTGTGGTAATAGCAAGGTCATATTTTCCGAAAAGCTGGCCCCAACCAGTAGTCTAGCCTCAGTGTTTTGCACTAGCTGCCCACTCTGAACATTCTTCAAGGGTAGCCCCAAGTAGAATGCATTGTAGTAGTCCAGTCTAGATGTAACTAAGGCATGGATCACTGTGGGTAGGCCTGACTGATCCAAGAACAGACACAGCTGGCACACCAGCCAAAGGTGGGCAAAAAGCACTCCAGGCCACCGTAGCCACTTTGTTTTTCTAAGGTGACAGCTGTGTCAAATAGCACTCCCAAGCTACAAACCAGGCTTTTCAGGGGGAGTATAACTCTCTACAAGTTTCTGGTCTGCATTTATACTAACCCAGAAAATCTCTGTCTTGTCAAGATTAAATTTCAGATATAAATCCTTTCCCCCTTCATTTATTGAGACAAATATGCCGTCCCTTCCCACAAACCTTATCAGTCAGTACATCCGTCTTGGCAATTTGCAAATCTTTGAGAAGCCATTCATTGACTGTGTAGGAAATAGGTTAGACTAGAAGCATGCTTCTGATGCTGAGCCCACTTATTTTCTTTAACGGATTTACCACCTTATGATTCTGAACTTTCAAATAATTTAAAAGTGAAGAAAAAGTTCACACTTGAATCTCTGTCCTGTTTGAAATCATAACCTCAAAAACTCAAGGCTAGGCCCAGGCTAGCCTGATCTCATCAGATCTTGGAAGCTAAGCCAGGTGAGTCCGGTTACTACTTGGATGGGAGACCACAAAGGAAGCCTAGGGTGGCTATCCAGAGGTAAGCCACCTCTCAACACCTCTTGCCTTGAAAACGCTTTGGGGT
Organism: Gekko japonicus; assembly: GCF_001447785.1. Taxonomy (NCBI): domain Eukaryota; kingdom Metazoa; phylum Chordata; class Lepidosauria; order Squamata; family Gekkonidae; genus Gekko; species Gekko japonicus. The sequence goes on along the minus strand of NW_015175389.1, from coordinate 73,941 downwards.
CGCCATGTCAACTGCAACTTGATGGCAAAACAGAAAGCAGGTTTTAGCAGATGGAAAAGAGCAGAGGTCATTTGGAAGGTCATGACTGACCGGCAGGAATTCAGGAGAGCCGTTTCTTCACATCTCACCGCTTGGGTTCCTGCAGCTGTTAAAGGAGCAGGCACCTTGCTAGGAAAAGCTGTTGGTGGTTTCTCCATACTCCACTCATGGGTTACCCTTTGCTGATAAGAACTGGGGCATATCTGTTTAGTGGTTCACAGCTCTTTTTTTAAAGGTTTCATAGAGGGGGTGTGGCCTTATGACACACTTCCGGTGATGTCAGGGGGTGTGGCATATGCTAATGAGTTATGCTAATGAGTTCCCCTAGCTCTTTTTCTACGAAATGACCCCGGAAAAGAGCTTCAGCATATGAGAAGGAAAATCTTGCACGAGAACAGGTTGTTGTTTCAAGCATTTAAATTTAAAGATGGGAGGGCTTGGGAGACAGCTTAGCAGCCTCCTATAACAGCTAGATTGAGAAGGAACCAGTCCCCTTTTGGCTTCATATCCCCTCTTTTACAATAAACTAAATATGGATTGTGGAGCATAACCAGTCAGAAGAGCCAGTGTAGCCTCATTAGGGTTGCCAGTCTCCAGGTGGGGCCTGGGGATCTCCCGCTTTTACAACTGATCTCCAGCTGACAGAGATCAGCTCCTCTGGGGAAAATGGCTGCTTTGAAGGGTGGACTCTATGGCATTGTACCATACTGAGGCCCCTCCCCAAACCCCACCCTCTCCTGGATCCACCCCCAAAGTCTCCAGGTATTTTCCAACCCAGACCTGGCAACCTTAGGCCTCATGGATAGAATTTTGAACCATGTTCCAGAGACCTGGGTTCAAATGTTAAACTCGCTGAGTGACCTTGGGCCAGTCATTTAACAGCGCCTAACATGCCACACAGGGCTGTTATGATGAGGAAAACAGTGCTTGCCACCCTGAGCTCTTCAGAGAAAGTGTAGGATAAGAAGGTATAGGTTGAATACATGCCGTTATCATGGATATACAGCTTTATTTATTGTCACACTCTCTCCAGTTCCCCAAGCAACGAGAAAATCCAGGCGTAGAATTGCCACGTTTGGTTCCTTTTGCATGCTAGTGCTGAAGGCCAATGATGCCTTTGTAAACAGGACTGCTGATAGCCGCTGTCAGCCCGAGACAGATTACTTCTGGGGCCCCTTCTTACCAATCAGACTCAATCCAAACATTGTATGAAAACCAGTTGTAAAATCTGATTTATTTACAAGACTAGAGGTAGAGTACTTATTTTATCATTTATTTACGTTATTTATCGTCTGCCTTTCTCACATGCACTCTAGGCGGATTATAGTGAGTCAGTACAGTCAACAAAATGGGATATTGAATAACTAATGCATTAGGATATTAGAAGACTGGAAACCATTAGAAAGGACGGGAGTATAGCATAAGTGTTAATATGAAGTATTAAGCGATTGGAGGCAAAGAGTCACTCCTACAACTGCAGCAGTTCTGTTGCGACATCAGATCTCCAGAGACACACACACGGATCCCACATTGCAAGATGCTTCACCTTCAGCTAGCTCTCAGATCACTTCCATACTTTCTTCCAGAATCCAGCTTGGTGCCTCTCACTTGTAACATCAGGGAAATAACATTCCCAAGAGCTGTGGGGCTGGATTTGTCTTGTGAACATGGTTCGAGCTTCAGCCTTTCCTCCCACGCTGTTTTCCCAACCTGAAACAGCCGAGGGGCTATTGGCCCAGATGCGGGCCAGGTATTCCCCAACCCAGGGCTGGCAACCCTACCCATGTGTTATCTCCTGCTGTCTACAGTGTACTGTAAGCAGAGAACAGTGGCGGTTAAGCCCATGTACATTGTTGAGAGGGTTTGCAGGTAATGGGACGCATTGACTGTAGCACAGCAGGAGGGTTTAAGGAAGCAGGATTTGCTATAGATTGTGTGGCAATGTAAAGAGGCCCCCATGGTTGCCAGCCAGTCCTTGCTTCTCAGTTCTAAATATGACCAGACCCTGATTGTTAAAGCAAAATAGGACTTAAGCAAGAATAGACTAGGGCAGGGGTTCCCAAGCTTCTGGAAGTGGGACCTGCTTGTAAACTTATAGTACTTCTGGGAAACTACCTGCAAAATGTTCCCTCCCTGATGTAAAACACAGGAATCTCACTAATTGACACTGAATAAGAACATTTTATTTTATGATATTATATCTTTTCATGCAGTAGATTCTGGATGGACAAAAGGAAATCCTTCTTTACACAACAAATGACTAAAATGTGGAATTCACTGCCAGAGGATGTAGTGATGGCTACAGGCATAACCAGCTTTAAAAGGGGGTTAGACAGATTCATGGAGGACAGGTCTATCAGTGGCTACTAGCCATGGTGACTAAACGGAACCTCCACAATCAGAGGCTATAAACCTCTGAATACCTGGTGCCAGGAGGCAACATCAGGGGAAGGTGTTGACCTGTATGCCCTGTTGTTGGACCTCCAAAGGAACTGGTTGACCAATATGTGGGACGGGATGCTGGACTAGATGCACCACTGGTCTGATCCATCAGGGCTCTTCTTAGGTTCTTAGGTTAAGTATTTATAGATATATATTATTACTGAGCAATGGGCTATGTTCATGGCCACTTCTCGCATTACTACATACTTCCCAGAATTTTCCAGTGAGCCTCCCAGAGCCTCTTTCCCCAGCTCACCTTGCTCTTCCCCTCCTGGCCTCATGACCCATATGTGAGAAAAGTCAAATAGAACAGGAGTCCAGTGGCCCCTAAAGGACTAAACCAGGGGTGTCAAATATAAGACTCAGGGGCCTGAACCAGCCCATCCAGGGTTCTTACCCAGTCCGCAAGCAACTGGAATGTACGGAAATGTAAGGTACTCCCCCTTTTATGGTATCCCTTGGGAAAAACCTAGTCTTGCATATGATTAAATACATTTATTGGAGGTTCTGTGGGTTCCCCAGTAAATCAATTGCTCTTACTGCTAGGAATCAATTGCTTTTGTTTGTATTCTGAGTAAAAAAATACTATGGTTAATTGGGTTCGCCTGTGTCCTTTATAAAGTTTATATATCTGGTACCTGGTTGCCAGCTGCGGTGGCTCAAGTGGTTAAGACATTGAACTGCAGGCTGTGGAAGGTCAGTAATTCAGCAGTTCGAGACCCGGGTGCCGCAAGACGGAGTGAGCTCCCGTCTCTAGTTCCAGCTCCTGCCAACCTAGCAGTTCGAAAGCAAGAAATTGCAAGTAGATAAATAGGGCCCACTTCGGTGGGAAGGTAACAGCGTTCCGTGCGCCTTGGTGTTTAATCATGCCGGCCACATGACCACGGAAACGTCTTCGGACAGCGCTGGCTCTTCGGCTTTGAAACGGAGATGAGCACCGCAACTCTAGAGTTGGATTCGACTGGCTTTCGAGCAAGGGAACCTTTACCTTTTTTTACCTGGTGTTACATTTAATGACACACATGGTCTGGCCCAACAAAGTGATATTTATGTCAGATCTGGCCCTCGTAACAAATGAGTTTGACACCTCCGGACTAAACAGTTTGTTTCAACATAAGTTTTCATGAGTCAGGGCTTCCTTCTTCAGATGTGTAAATGTATTGGGTTGGTGCTTTCATATAAGAGACTCCAGTTTTGGGTCGTGATCCACAACCACTGGTTTAGGGCTTGCTGTTACTGAAGGAACAGGTCTGATAGTAACATCCTATTCTCATCTGAGTCAACCTACTGTATGCTCTGTTTTCTTTTACTGGTTTATTTAGGTACTTATTATTGGGATATTTGGTTAATACAGAGTTTTGGCCAGTCACAGAAGCGTGATACTGAGTCAGTAAATAAATCTCCCAAGAATTATATTGCAAAAGAGGTAAACTTACATTTATTCAAGTAGATTCAGTTCACATTCAGGCTGCAGTCAAAAGAAGAGAGAGAAGCCTAATCTAAAGAGTACTTTCCCTATCACAAATGGCCAGCTTATCTGGCATTGTGTGTGTGGGAGTATGAGGGCCTTGTCTCAACAGGAGAGACCTGCAGAGGCATCTGTCTCCATGGAAGGCCATGTGCAGAGAGAGTGAGAGGACAATGAGAGAGAAGAGGGGTCAGAGGGTAGCTCCCAGGTTAAGACAAAGAGAGGCATCCTATTCAAGGAGATAACACTTATACACACTAGAGTGAATGTAGCCCCCCCCCCCAATGTCCAGGCATGCTGAGTCTCTCACTCCAACACTTATACCCCACTTTTCTCCCCAATGGGTACCGAACACGGTTCTCTCCCTCCATTACTCTTAATGAGCCAGTCAGAGGGAAGCTTCTGGGACCCCTAACTGTGGACTCCAATTCCCAGGTGCAACAAGCCTTAAAGATACAGAGCAGTTTTACTAAACTACAGATAAACGCTGGCTGGGGGCAGCACATATGCTATAGCACCACAGCAGCTCTATTGTGTGCGTCAAGTGCTGTCCAGTCACAGCCGACTTTTGGCGACCTTATGGGGTTTCCAAGGCAGTTCATTAAGCAGAGGTGGTTTGCCATTGCCTTCCTCTGCAGAGCCTTCCTTGGTTGTCTCCCATCCAAGTACTGATCCTGCTTAGCTTCCAGGATCTGATGAGATTGGGCTATACTATACCATTCCACATCCCGGGACAGCTGTATTAGCATTTAAAATAAGTGGCTATAGATCATTGTAAGGCTATAGCAATTACCAGTTTTCTTTTGCAAAAACTGTCCAGTGGTACAGCATGAAAGAATAATGGGGATATGGCACCATGAGAGCGGCTGATGGTGAGCAAATGATGCCTATGTGGGTGTGATCTTTGCAAGACAGGGAAACATGCACCATTCCAGACAGCATGCCAATGTACTTGGAGTGTGTCCTTTCTAAAAATGACTGCAGTAGAAGCAGGTTTGGGACAGAGTGTAGTGAGAACAGTAATAGCCCGGAAACAGGATGGGTAGAGCACATTGTGTGGGATTTCCCTCCCCAAAATGCTCCGATTTGGAAGCCAAGGCAGAGAAGATCTTCTCTGAGCACAAATGAAATAAAGAACAAAATCCAAAGACTGGCACTGCTACACCTGCCTTTGAATTTGACCGGAAGTGAGGAATGCCATTTATAGAAGGCGGGCATTTCAGTGCACGTTTCCTGCCTGGTGATCTCAGGATCCCTTAACTCTTTGGTCTTACATAGTGAGTGACTGTTGCTATAAAGAATTAAATGGGCCAAGGGAGTAGCCATGTATGAGAAAGGTAGAAATCCTTTTATTCTTAAAACAAGGATGAATTTGTCCTGTGTTGATGAAATTAATATATTACTATATTATTGTAAGCAAGAGAATAAATCACCAAGGATGCTTTAAAAATGACAATTATTTTTAATAAGGTTGAATGTACTCAAGATTGGACCTACTAAATGTACTCAAGACTAGGCCTACTAAAACGTTTGTTCTCCTGCCTCAACTTTAATTTAAAATGGTGCCTTTTGGATTGCTTAAATAAGACTGTAGTTTCAGAGGGTAACTTGATTGATCTGCAATGGAATAGTTAGATTCAAACTTACGCCCTGAAAATCTTGTTGGTGTCTTAGGTGCTACTGGACTCAAATCTAACCAAAGTATGACTTTTTCTCTTCTCAGTCTCTTTTAGCATCTTGGTTCATGTTTTGGATAAATATACCAGTTACCCAGTTATCCTCTTCTATGCATATTTTCATTATTACTCTTGTATCTAATAGTAAAGTGGGTGGCCCCATGTGCCAATCACAGAAGCAATAGAAGCACAGAAATTGCTTTATAACAGATGATTCCCCAGGTATGCATAAAAATATGACTTTCTAATTTAAGAAAAGACCCCACCTTAAAATGGCCTGGTGATGATTGAGTATACTGTAGAAAGCAGGATTATTGCGAGTGGTTGAGAATTAGTTAAAGGATGAATAATAAAGGGGGGAGTTGGTCTGCTCTGAATGCTTAGAGGATTCTGGAGTGGGACATTTGGATGCATGTGAAATTTCCAAGTCATGTATTTTCTGGCAGGCTTCCAGCTTGTTCCCTCTGACAGAAGTCTTCATGTCTGAATGGCTTATCAAAAGCTAGCAGCTGCCGCCCACCTGCAGACAAGGTCAGGATATCTCAAGGGATTCCCAAAATAGAGCCAACTTGGTGGTGGTTAAGAGCGGTGGGCTCTAATCTGGAGAACCAGGTTCAATTCTCCACTTCCCCACTTGAATCTAGCTGGGTGACCTTGGGCAAGTCACAGCACCCTCAGCCTAAAAAAAAAATAAGCATAACTCACCACCTAGTGGTGCCAAAAAAGAGCTACAGCTTCAGGCAGCCAAACAATCCTTTAGGATCTCCTGGCTACTCCATACACAACGCCATATGATAATTTATCGAGACATGCAAAAAAAAATTAGTTTGTAGACCTGAAAGAAACCTCCCAAAAACTGCCAAATGTACCGAGCAGGTTAATTGCCCTGGAAATATAGAAAATACTTGAGTTATTTAAAGGGGAAGACTGGCCTACACATAAGAACTTATATATTTAAAATTTTTATTTAAAGCATTTATATCCTGTCTTATCTCCTTGGACTCAAGGCCTGTACTATCCTGAAGGGGATGGGTGGGTTGGGTCCAGGGGGAATTTGATAACTATTTATCTGCCCTCCCCGCCATGAGCCCCCAATTTGTAACCAAACTGAGTCCACATATTTACATGCATGTGTAAGCCCTTTCTGCATTAACAGATGTATGTCCCATTTCTCATTAAGAACATAAGAAGAGCCCTGCTGGATCAGACCAGTAGTCCATCTAGTCCAGCATCCTGTCTCACACAGTAGTCAGCCAGTTCCTCTGGACAGCCAACAGCAACAGGGCATAGAGGTCGAGGCCTTCCCCTGATATTACCTTCTGGTTCTGGGATTCAGGGGTTTAGTGCCTCTGAATGCGGAGGTTTCCCCCCAGTCACCATGGCTAGTAGTCACTGATAGATCTATCCTCCATGAATCTGTCACATAGAATCAGAATCATAGAATCATAGAGTTGGAAGGTACCTCTAGGGTCATCTAGTCAAACCCCCAGGACTGCAGGAAATTCACCAATATTTCCTCCTTCACACCTGCATTGACCACTGTTCCACGCCCAGAAGAAGACAACAAGTCTCCAGGATCGCTGGCCAAACTGACCTGGAGAAAAATTGCTTCCTGACCTCGAAGTGGCAATCAGCATTACCTGAGCATGTAAGAAAGGGTCACAAGAACTAAGCACTGAGGCAACCCTTCCTGCCCTCCCTCTCATGATCTGCCTACGTTCACACAATCAGAGGAACTGCTCTGTCAGGAAGTTCTTCCTAATATTCCTAATCTAATCCCCCTTTAAATCTGTTTGTTCCTGTGGCCATCACTACATCCTCTCTGTTAGCCAGTTCCACATTTTAATCACTCTCCGTGTAAAGAAGTATTTCCTTTTGTCTGTCCTTAACCTACTGCCCATCAGTTTCATTGGATGCATGCATGCGAGTTCTAGTATTCTGGGGGAGGGAGAAAAAGTTCTTTTTATCAACTCCCCCCCCCCATGCATAATTTTATAAACCTCTATCATGTCCCCCCCTTAGTCGCCTCTTTGTAAACTGAAAAGTCCCGGACTCTTCAGCCTTACCTCATAAGGGAAGGTGCTCCAACCCCCTAATTATCTTGGTCGCCCTCCTCTGCACTTTCTCCAGCTCTGTAATGTCCTTTTTGAGATACGGTGACCAGAACTGTACACAGGATTCCATACCAGGGCATTATAATATCAGCTGTTTTATTCTCAAACCCTTTCCTAATAATCCCTAACATAGAGTTTGCCTTTTTCACTGCTGCAGCACACTGGGTTGACACCTTCATTGAGCTATCCACTATGACCCCAAAATCTCTTCCCCTCTCAGTCTCAGCAAGTTCAGTTCCCATTAGCTTATACTTGAAGTTGGGATTTTACAACACATGGTAGGGTTACCAACCTCAAGGTGGGGCCTGGAGTTCTCCTGGAGGTACAACTGATCTCCAGATGACAGATGTCTGGAATAAACAGCAGCTTTGGAGGGCAGACGCTGTGGTAGGCTTGCCATTTGCCTGCCCACAATGGGCAACCCCATGCCCTTGACCCTACTCTTCACTTGTTTTAAGGAACTAGAGGGAAAAAATGAGGAAATAGCATTGGTGTTGCTCTAGGAATTTTCCCAATCTCTGTGGTAGACCATAGAGATTGTAGGGATTCCTATAGCATCATCTGGAAGTGACGTCACATTCTCCAAGTCTATACCTGGATGTGATATCACAGCCTCTGTGATGCTCTAGGAATTTCCACAGTCTCTAAGGTCTTTATCAGGGGTCGTTTCATAGAAAAAGAGCTAGGGGAACTCATTAGCATAACTCATTAGCATATGCCACACCCCCTGACATCACC
>NW_015175389.1:55049-65409 GCF_001447785.1 Gekko japonicus | reverse complement strand
CCCCGTACCTCACCCGGGAGAACTGCGATCCCCCGCGATCCCCCCCGAAATGACCTCTGGTCTTTATCATAATGATAGGGAAATTCCTAGACTGTCACTGAGGCTGTGAGGTCACATCCCCTGAAACACCCTGTTTCCCCAGGCATCCCCCTTCTCCCAGTATTCACCCGTGCAGGCCTGACAACCCAACTCTGCGGTACAGAGTCTAGGAGAACCTAAAGTCCTAGGGGGACGTCACATCCCTACTGAGCTCCCTCTCCAAGCACCACACTCAGATCTCCAGTAGTTTACCAGGCGGAGTTGGCATCCTTGGTGTGGGGGAAGATTGTGTCAGCTTGAAGCCCCCAGGCAGCCTATGTTTTGAAAGAACCCTCAATCCAAATAGCTACATTTAAGGACTACAGTCTGAATTTGTACAGATTTCTTGAAGTGGTTAAGTCGGGTTCAGAGGATTAAGGGCCCATAGCTACATTCTTTCAGAAGTGGCAAGGACTGAGAGGCGTATCCAGGTGCGTCTCTAAGGAGAGAGCCATCCTAAAGGTCTCTGCTGAGTTGTAAGTGGGCTGTGCCAAACCAGAAGCGCCACTGTCTAGGCTGGAAGGGCCCAGCTGTCTCTGCTGCCTTTGTCCCGTGGCTGATTATTCCATTTGCCAGGTCCTTGATGTAGCCTGGTGAATCACAAATGCTGATGTTCCTTTACACTGCAGCCTTTTAAACTTGGGCCAGAAAGGAACTAAGACCAACAACTGAGAGCTTTTGTCCTCTGCTCCTGGCGGTCTCTTTTTCTGCCCCCCCAAAAGCTGGAGCTGGTGCCTAGGAGACCAGTCCCCCCTCCCTTTTCCTGGAGGGAGTTACTACTTAGGATACAAAATGTACTGAAAGAACCCAGCCTTCTGAAGAGTTAGCCTGAACTGGTGCCAGCACTTAACTTTTTCCATACACCCTTCCTCCTCTTGAAGAATAAATCTGATTCTGTCCATTGAGTAAGTAAAAAAGTCCAAAAGAACATCTATTCTAACCCACCTGCTGTGAGGTAGGAATGCCCATTCTTTGCCCTCCTCTCTGCATAGGGTTGCCAACTCTGGATTGGGAAATGCCTGGAGCTTTTGGGGTGGGGTTTGAGGAAGGGAGGGACCTCAGCAGGGTATAAGGCCATAGAGTCTACCTTCCCAAGCAGCCATTTTCTGCAGGGGAACCAATTTCTGTAGTCTGGAGATCAGTTGTAATTCTGGCAGATCTCCAGGCCCTACCTGGAGGTTGGCAAGTCTAGGCAGCTCTGCCCATATACAGATATCAACTGCCACTTTGCAGAAAGTTGTCTGAAGTGTAACTAGCAACATTTTGCAACATTTCCTCCCAGAGAACCTTAATTCCTCCCAGAAAACCTTCATTATCCAGTCAGGCCTGAGTGAAACCAATGGGAAAGGGTCATATCAGAACAGATCAACTGAAGGCAGAACTACTTATTACTCCCAATTAGGCGTTAGCAAACTCCCTGTGGCCACATCTGTTAATGGACCTCCTAGGACCTTGAGGTCTGTTAATGAGACCTTCTTGCAGGCCCGCCAGTATCACAGGTAAAACTGAAATTTATAGCTAACAGAGTTTTTTCGGTGGCAATCTCTCCCCACCTATGGAATTCTTTTCCATCTGAAATAAGTCAGGTTCATATGCTTGTTTTTGTCCTTTCTTTTCAGACAAGCTTTTGGTCCATCAGTGTTTGTTTGTATTTGTGTGGAAATTATGGCTGAATTCTGGCGACCCCTAGTGGCGTTCCGAGAGGTGGCTTGCTGCCTGCCTCTGCCTCCTGACCCTGGTATTCCTTGCAGCTCTCCATCCAAGTACTTGCCAGGGTTGGCCCTGCTTAGCCTCTGAGATCTGATGAGATCAGGCTTGCCTGGGCTATCCAGGTCAGGGCTGTTCCATCACAATGTTTTGAGCATTGTGTTTTGTTATGATTTAACGTGCCTCTTTGTCGATACCCTGTTGACTGTGGAAACGTTAGTTAATGGACTGATTTATTACTTTGTTCTTGCCTGCCTTGGGGAGTGCAAATCGAGCGATATTAATGTTATGTTTTTATCTGGTACATTTTTTAAAAATCTCTCCCTTCCTCCAAAGAAGTTCAGGATGTTGTACCTCATTCTCCTCCTCAATTTTATCATCAGATAAATTTTGTTGCCAGCTCTGTCAGATAAGTTAGGCTGGCTCAAGGTGGCCCAATGTGCTTCCAGTGGCAGAGCGGGGATTTGGAACTGGTAGTCTGATGCCCGCTCCTAACCGCCACACCATGCTATTCATAAATCAAATAGCACCTTTAAGACTAACCTTTAAGACTAAGACTGAGTGGTGGGTGTGGCCTTATGACACACTTCCGGTGATGTCAGGGGGTGTGGCATATGCTAATGAGTTATGCTAATGAGTTCCCCTAGTTCTTTTTCTACGAAATGACCCCTGTCTAGACACATGCTTACCCTCAGAACCACATGCTCAGGAACTTCTCAAGCTTTTGCTATGTATATTTTTGTGTTGTCCGATTCTCAGACTTCCCAAATCTTGTTGGGCGCAAGCTGTGTCAGGAGACTGGGCCAAAATCACCCAAACAGCTTCGTGGCTGAATAAGAGATTTGAACTGGGGTCTTTAGTGATAATGCCACACTGGATCACAACTCAACATGACAGCAGATCTTTTAAGAATTGGTTCCACCGGAAGTGGAGGAGTCCACAAGACCAGCTCACTAAGGCAGAGGGGCACCTCCCGTAGTCAGCTGATGGAGAATACAAAGGGAATCCAAAATCACCCAAACAGCTTCATGGCTGAATAAGAGATTTGAACTGGGGTCTTTAGTGATAATGCCACACTGGATCACAACTCAACATGACAGCAAATCTTTTAAGAATTGGTTCCGCCGGAGGTGGAGAAGTCCACAAGACCAGCTCACTAAGACAGAGGGCACCTCCCATAGTCAGCTGATGGAGAATGCGAAGTGGACAAACAGTGCAATGCAAAGAAAACTTTCCTGAGAGTAAGCCCCACTGAATAGACCTGAGTAGACCTACTAATATTGCTCTCAAAGTTGCCCAGTCCTCCATGAAGACAATAATGCCAAAACAATAGCAACTTGATGATCCCGTCATCTCAGACCAAGCAATCTGAAGGGGTGTGTGTGTGTGTGATGTTGATCTTTTAAATAAATAACAAAATAAAGTTTGATTTTGATGGTCTATAGTACAATGGCATATGACTCCACCATCTATGGCTGGCTGAATCTGCCTGGCTTTGCCTGTTAATGCACTGAAGAAGACTGAATCCCACAAGGGCTACTTCTCAGGAATTTCCTGAGAGGTCTTTGCGGGGTATCCTGATGCCCAGAAGCTCCTGTGTGGCACATTCCTTTGGCTTTCTTCCTGGTCTTACAGTTTATTTTTTCATATAGGTTTCTGGAGCATCAGTATGGTGGACGAAAGGACCATCAAGTCATAGCTGACTTACAGAGAACATGTAGGGTTTTCAAGGCAAGAGATGTTCAGAGTCGGTTTGCCATTGCTTACCTCTGTGTGGCAACTCTGGACTTCCTTGGCGGTCTCCCATCCAAATACTAACCAGGGCCGACCCTGCTTAGCTTCCAATTTCTGACAAGATCAGGCTGGACTGGGGCCATCAAGGTCAGGCCAAGGTGATACATAAAGGATAGATGCATGCTTAGAGCCATCATACTTGTGGAATTCTGGTTCTCTTTCCTTTGTGGCTTTTTAAAAAAACTGCAGCATTCTCCATCATAGTTTTCCCCTTGCTTTTTTAATCATGCAAAGGCGAATTGAACGAGAGCTTGCATGCTAATAGGTCTCATGACTTTGAGCCTTGTTGAAACCCTTTCTTGTGTTCCTGTGCACAGCTCCTAATCTAACACTTAATTGTCAGCCCGATGATTCATGTTCCTCTCTGCTGTGTATCAATACTAGTTTTGTTTCGATCTCCGCAGCCAGGCAGCAGGCCCTGGCACTTTTGGAGGCGGTTCATCTGATAGTGAGCGTTTGTTCTCTTCCAGCAGCATGGCCAAAGGCACGTGTCCTCTTTTATCCCTTCTTAGCTTGGCAGTGTTCCCATAACCTGTGCTCCAGACTGCAGATCAGGGAGCGTAACCAAAGAGAAATGCCATCTGCTCGGATTTGGCAGCAGGAGACGGAGCTAGCCAAACTGGTATCTGTAGTGCATCTATATTCTGGAAAACCTGAATATTGCACTGGATACCTAAATATGTCTGGGAAATATCAATAAGGTATTTTATGGAAATGTATTCAGACCAGAAATATCCAAATGCACATCTCTAGAGGTCACGTAGTTCACAGGGACTGCTCTCAGAATCTCCCAGCATGACAGTGCTGATAACCCCACATGAGTGCAATGAACAACTGCTGGATCAGACCAGAAGTCCATCTAGTCCAGCATCCTGTCTCACACAGTGGCCAACCAGTTCCTCTGGACAGCCAACAATAGGGCATAGATATTGCCTCCTGGCTCTGGTATTCAGAGGCTTACTGCCTCTAAGGCCCAATCTGCATCTAGTATTTGTTTTGTTGTTGTACCAAACCCACACTGGAACAGAAAAAGATGCAGCTCAAAACCACATTCAAATACCCCAGGTTATTTTTATTTATTTTTATTTATTAAGATTTATACCCCGCCCTCCCCACAGAGCGGTTAATGCCTACTAACTGCAGAGTCACCCCTAAATGGCCATAAAACGGTCATAAATCCATGCAGACAGCCACCATAAAACCAGAGATCAAACGAAGTGAAAGCAGCATGCAGTCTGGACGCAGCTATAAAATTCGACAATCAATCAAAGTGAAAGTGGCATGCAGTGTAGATGGGAATTTCTGTTCCAGTGTGGGTTTGGTAAGACAGCGGAACAAATGCTAGATGCAGATTTGGCCTAAATGTAGATGTTCCCTTTAGTCACCATGGCTAGTAGCCAGCCACTGATCCATCTATCCTCCATGAATCTATCAGTTCCCTTTTAAAGCTGCCTGTGCCTCTGCAGTGAACTCCCTTAACATGTCTCTCAACTCATGATGACATAGCAGCTGTTATCATAAGAAGGGATAATGGGTAACTGTGTTTCCAGATATAAAATATAGGAAATGTAGTAGACACGTGAACACAAAGATTAGAATTCTATTAGCTTTTATTTATTTACTAGGAATAAGGCCCGTTGTGGAAATAAATACAATGAGCTGTAGAAGGAGGCTCTGGGTGGGTGCCCTGGCCTTGGGCACTCAGCATCAATTTGCTGTGGCAGCCTCAGCAAGGTATAATGACATAGAGTCCACTGTTTTCTCCAAGGAAACTGATCTCTGCCCTCTGAAGAGCAGTTGTAATTCTGAGTGATCACCAGCCCTCACCTGGAGATTGGCAACAATGGTTCCCCAGGAGGAAATGGCTGGTTTGGAGGATGGAGTCTCTGGCATTGTGCCTGTCTGAGGTTCCACCCCTCCTAAAACCCCACCCTCTCCAGGCTCTACCCCTCAAATCTCCAGGAATTTCCCAACCTGCAGTTGGCAACCCTCTTTCCCAGCCAACCATCAACCTACGTTTATCTGCCCCTTTGACTTCAGCTTTCCATCTCCTCCTCCCTTCCTGCAGCCTCTACCTAGGAAAAGTACAGTGTTTCGCCGCAGTGGGGACCAGGGCAGCTTACATCATTCTCCTCTCCCCCTTTTGATCTGCACAACAACCCTGTGAGGCAAGTTAGGCTGAAAGTCTGTGAGTGGTCTGAAATCACCCAGTCAGCTTCCAGAGCAAGAACCTGGGTCTGGCAGATCCTGCTCTGAAGCGCTGCTATGCCATACTGGCTGTCCTAGGGGAGCTGCTGCTGGTGAACAGGACCAAGGGGAGGCAGAGTGTATGCTTTTCATATGGATCCCATCTGGCTGCTCCGGGCAGTAAGGCCTGGGAAAGCCCTCTGCCTCAAGGGATACCACTCTCCAGTTTGACTGGAATATAGAAACCAGTGATATGACTCCTGATTCTGCCTCCATGTCTTTGTGACCTGTTTCCATCCATGTCTTTGTGACCTGTTTCCATCCATCCATAACTTTTAGTCAAAGTTATGTGTAGCTGTTATAGAGCAGAGCATGCCACAATATACCTAGATCAGTTCACCTGGAGAAAATGGCTGCTCTGGAGGGTGGACTCTATGGCATTATACCCTGCTGAGGTCTTTCCCCTTCCTAAACTCCGCCCTCCCCAGGCTCCACCCTCAGTTCTTTGAAGCAGGCAAGGTAACCCTCTTTTGTTTCATCCGGCTGTGCTACCTGTTCATTGCAAGCCCTTAGGAACTCCTTACTAAAGACTGTACTGTAGATTGTATCAACTTCTTTTGCTCTATGACCATAACTCCCTGAGTGAGTTTCTGATAATACGGACTTCAGTGGGACAGCAATTGTTCATAGGACTGAACTGTAGAAGGGCTAATCTGCAACGACTGTTTTTGGCCTATCAGGAAACAATATGAGCAGGCAGAGACAGTGTCCATTACACTTGGCAGACAAACATGTATGATGGCTTTTACATCACCTGGAATTCTTCTTGAACAAAGCCCTTTTTAATGTGCATTGCCTAAGTGTGGTATTTGGAATTTCTGAGTGATATGAAAAGCCAGTGGATGGGACCCATTGGCTCTGGATGCTGGAAGGAAAAGCTTTATCCTTTTTGTCCAGGTTGCTCCTTTTGCAAGCTGATTTTTTTTTTTAGTCATTTATTGGGGGGGGGGGAGGTAAGCTGAAAAACTTGGGGTTGCAAACTCATTGATCTGTGCATCATTGGTGGTGTTGCAAACTCATTGGTCTGTGCATCATTGTCCCAGCGTTACTCCAAATGTGGATGAGCTCATTCCTTTGCCTGGGAACACATTGCAGAGTAAAAAGAAAACATGATACTATAGCAGCCCTTCACATTTTCTGCTCTGTTGGGTGCTAAGGAAGGAAAAGGTCAGGCAAGCTATACTGCCCATCACTGCCTTTCCCTTGCCTTTTCTAAAAGCTGGGAAGTCATTGGAGATTTTCTGAGGGATCACCATGGTGAGGCCTTGTTCATCCTCAGCACTGCCTTATGTCACTTGAAATGACGCCTGCAAAGCCTCAGCCACCTGAGTCTTGTAACCAGTTAATTAAACCTTTCAGTGCCCACTAAAGCAAATTCGTTGATTGTGGAATTGGAGAAGGAACATCAATGCAGCTGACAACCAGCAAAATGCTCAAGGACTGGGATGCAAAGATATTCTGGTTTTCCCCTCACTTTGACAGAAACCCCCCCCCCCATTAAATCCTCCAATTCTTGTTTTAAAAAGGACCTTTTAAATTTGCTAATAGGGCCAAATATGCCCTGATTAAGTCCAGCTGGAGAAAATGAAATGTGTTTGACAACAGTTCAGATCTTGTGGTAAATCTCTGCTGACCAAAGGTATTTTTGGCCACAGAATTGGACTTCCTCACCTCTTCCTTTCCGCAGTGTCCCCAAATTACCCCTCCCCTATGCTACTCTTGGGGGAGATGGAATCTGCAGGAACTGCATGTGGGCGAAGTTGGTCTGCAGTTGGAGAGGGACTTTGGTACAAATCTCCCCCCTTCTGTTAGCAGAAATTTCCATTGGGTTCTAAGCCTATGGTGAATACATAGCATACAGTGTGGTTAAAGGTAAAACGTTTTCTTTCTTCTTAAGAATCCCTTTGGGGCCTGTTATAGCCTCCAATGCCCAGAAGAATTTAAAAAACAGTCTACTTTCCCATAGTATTTTCAGTTTACTTTCCTATGGTAACACAGTTGTCTTTTTGGGGTGAAAATTGTTGATCTTTCTTTAGCACTAAGAAGCACAGACCATCTGTCTATATAGGTATAGCTTCTGTAGAAACAGATAAAAGTTATAATTAGGCTGCAATGTTTAGTCCATTAACCAATTCGGTTTTTTGGATTTAAATGTTTAGATCAGTTTTAAAAAGCGATCCTGACAAATCAGATAACAGATTTATTTTTAGATTCTTAATTATTTTGAATGCCAGTCATTGCAAATCCATGGATGACCTATCAGGAGCCAGCATATCTGTCCTGTGTGTGAGAGAAGGAGGAATACCTCTTCTTGGACGATAATTCTTCCTTTCATGCTAGAGGGACTACCTCTTTTGAGACAGTGCCTGCAGGTGTATGCATCTGCTAAAAACAACAAGAAGCAGATATTTATTTATGTTTTTTAATGTTATTTATAGTCCACCCCACTCACAGGTCTCAAGGTGGTATGTTTTTGTGGAGCTAAATTGCTGGATTCACATGCAGATTTAATTGATTCGTTATGACTTATGTAACTAATTGCCTAAGTTTTCTGTAACTGAGTGGCACACCTAGTTATAACTGAACCTTGCTTGAGGAAGCTGCACTGTGGTTGCATGAGTTGTGGATGTAAGGAAGAGAGAATTCAAAATTTAAATATAAGTGCTTTGGTTCAAGCATAGGAAATAATTCTGGGGCTGGGGAGGGGGTGGACTTTATTTCTTGCACAAGCTCCCATTCTTTTGTCAAACCTCAATGTGCACATGTAGTGCCTGTGGTGGCAAACCAGTGGACTGGAGGAGCATGGGCCCTCAGTGCTGAGTCTGCAAAGACTCTGACTGGCTACAGTGAGATGCCTCCATTTGCCATTGCTGTTCTGTACAGTGGTGGGTGATTGTTAAATTAGAGGAACCAGAAAATTGTCTGTCCTGGGGGCTGTTAATCAAGCATCTCCCTGGAGGAATATGTGCACAGCTGAGAAATGCTCTTGGATCTGCTTAGATCTTCTGGGTCTTTTTTTAAACAGGCTTTTCTATTCCCAGTGTGATGTAGTTGGGTTTGTAATTGTTTGAACTGTTGGCTGTTCAAATAGTGCTGTGGATTTGCTTTTATTCTTTTAATTTTCCTTGGGCTCTTTTAAGTGCATGGCAGCAGGGTTCTCTACTCCAGGAATTTATTTGAGTTGAGAAGTGGCTGATTTAATTCTTACGTATGTATGTGTCGTCTAGTCACAACTGACTTATAGCAGCCCCATCAAGTGGCATTCAAGGCAAGTGAGAAGCAGAAGTGGTTTTCCATTGCCTTCCTCTGCAGAGTCTTCTTTGGTGTTCTCCCATCCAAGTACTGACCCTGCTTAGCTTCCAAGATCTGACAAGATTGGGCTATACCATGTCTTACATGTGTGTGTGCTGTCATGTTGCAACTGACCTATAGCAACCTCAACAAAAGGGTTTCAAGGCAACTGGGAAGCAGAGGTGGTTTGCCATTGCCTTCCTCTGCAGAGCCTTCCTTGGAGGTCTCCAAGCCAAGTCATGATTTTTCTTAGCTTTCAAGATCTGATGAGATCAGGCTATACCATGCTGCCTTCCATTCCATTTAATCCTTAGATAAATATCAAAAATAAATGGTTAGGGGGAGCACATTTCATTTTAGGAAAAATGAGGTGATGATAGAGGCTTATAAAATGATCCATGCCAAGAAATGCAAATGATCCTTATAAAATGATCCTTGAAAAGAAATGCAAATAGAGGTTGGGGACACCAATGAAATTGATGGAGGCAGTAGAACTAGGACAGGCAAAAGGAGGGGGGTACTTCCCTCAGTACACAATTAACTTGTGGAACTCACGGCCACAGGATTTATAAAAGACCATCAACCCAGGTGACTTTAAAGAAAAAGTTACATTCAGGAAAGTTAGGACTACCAATTGCTATCTGTCATGATAGCCTAACACGGTGGTAGGCAAACTCCTGTAGGCTCTGACGGCCTATTCCCTCCTCTATGGTGGGAACCTTGAAGTCACCACTAAATGGCAATAAAATGATGCAAAAACTTTCCCCCCCACCATAGAGAACAATGGAGGGGATGGGGCAACCTGTTTGGGGGCCCATAGAATTGGACCCCCTGGTTCAATGTTCCTGAAACATGGTGGGTATCTTGGGGAGAGGCTCCAGCAGCTACCCTGCAATTCTGTAGCCTCTCCCTCCAACCCCCTCCCCTCCAGCTTCCAGAATACACCCTATGTTTTCGCCATTGACTTCAATGGCCCATAGGATATAATGGGGCCGAACTGCGGGAAGCCCCAGCAGCCCTCAGGCCAGAGCACCTGGAGCAGTCTTGGGAGGCGGATTGGCAAAAAGCAAAACCAAAAGCGCAGGAACTCGAGAGAACTCCAGGAATGGAGCCAGTTCCTCTTCCACAGCCCAAAATGCGACCCACAAACCCTGAGCTTGCTTTTTCTCATTTGCGAGTCTGGCCTCCGCACTCCTTTAACGTAGGGTTGCCAAATCCTTTTAACTCACCAGCGGGGGAGGCT
>NW_015175389.1:54581-54764 GCF_001447785.1 Gekko japonicus | reverse complement strand
GAGTTTCCATTTCATCCTCACAACAACCCTGTGGGGTAGGTTAGGTAGAGAAGGGGAGATTTGGCCCGGGGTCACTCAGCCAGCAGAGTGAGAATACAAACCTGGGTCTCCCCACATCAATCTGCAACTCTGACCACTGTGCAGTGCTGCCTCTACTGATCTGTAATGTTCCAGAGGTGTTGT
>NW_015175389.1:51746-51857 GCF_001447785.1 Gekko japonicus | reverse complement strand
TCCCTTGGACTGCAAGAAGAACAAATCAGTCAATCCTCAAAGAAATCAACCCTGACTGTTCCCTGGAAGGCCAGATAATGAAACTGAAGCTAAAATACTTTGGCCACCAAA
>NW_015175389.1:21898-51251 GCF_001447785.1 Gekko japonicus | reverse complement strand
CCCATGGGTGCTATGGCTCATTGATGTGTTTCATAGCTCCTTATCGCCAAATAGCCATTCCTCTACTTTGTTGGAGTAGGAAGTCCTTTGTTGGAGTAGGAAGAACCCAGGAAGTATCACCTTTGTGTCTGTAGGGAGCACCAGTATGGAAACAGCTTCTTACAACTTAGGAAAACACTTGGCTTGGAAATTAGTAATGTTTTGTTGAAACTCCCAACATTTTCAGTGTTTTCTGACTGAACATGGTCCCTGTAGTTGCCATTTGGTTGTGGTGCCAACAAACCATTCTCAGAATTTAGAAGTGTCCATAGGCTCAACCATAGAAGTGGTTGACCACAGAAGTGTCCATAGGTTCAACTGTATTAGGGATAGCAGTCTATGGTCCAAGCAACGTGTGTGTGTGTGTGTGTGTGTGTGTGTGTGTAAAAAGTACCATCAAGTCAAAGCCAATTTACGGCAATCCTGTAGGATTTTCAAGGCACGTGAGTAAGCAGAAGTAGTTTGCCATTGCCTTCCTCTGCAAAGTCTTCTTTGGTGTTCTCCCATCCAAGTACTGACCCTGCTTAGCTTCCAAGATCTGACAAGATTGGGCTATACCATGTCTTACATGTGTGTGTGCTGTCATGTTGCAACTGACCTATAGCAACCTCAACAAAAGGGTTTCAAGGCAACTGGGAAGCAGAGGTGGTTTGCCATTGCCTTCCTCTGCAGAGCCTTCCTTGGTGGTCTCCAAGTCAAGTAATGATTCTTCTTAGATTTCAAGATCTGATGAGATCGGGCTATACCATGCTGCCTTCCATTTAATCCTTAGATAAATATCAAAAATAAATGGTTAGGGGGAGCACATTTCATTTTAGGAAAAATGAGGTGATGATAGAGGCTTATAAAATGATCCCTGCCAAGAAATGCAAATAATCCTTATAAAATGATCCTTGAAAAGAAATGCAAATAGAGCACAGAATATAAGAGGTTGGGGACACCAATGAAATTGATGGAGGCAGTAGAACTAGGACAGGCAAAAAGGGGAGGTACTTCCCTCAGTACATAATTAACTTGTGGAACTCACGACCACAGGATTTATAAAAGGCCATCACCCCAGGTGACTTTAAAGAAAAAGTTACATTCAGGAAAGGTAGGACTACCAATTGCTATCTGTCATGATAGCCTAATAGAATCTCTGTTTTTTGAAGTAGTATACCACTAAATACAAATTGCTATGGGTCAAAAGGCAGGGAGTGCTGTTGTCTTTGTGTACTGTTTCAATATTTCTTGGGGGGCATCTTGCTATCACTATTGGATCTTTGTGTACTGTTTCAATATTTCTTGGGGGGGCATCTTGCTATCACTACTGGAAGCAGCAGGATATTGGGGTGGATGGGACCTGTCCCCTAAACCAACAGGCCTCTCTTTGCCTTCTTATGTTGTTCCCTTTCCTCGGACTCAGACTATTCAAGCCTATCCAGGTGGAGGGTAGAAAATTCCCAAATGCAAGAGGAAGGAAAAGATCACAGTTATAATTTCATGCTAACAAGTTGTTGGGGTTTTTTTGCTTCTTTTCACTAGATCTATTAGAAGGAGTCAATATCACCAGCCCAGTGCTTTTAATTCATGGTACTGTTGGTAAGCCTGCCCTCCTCTCCGTGAAATACACCACCGCCAGCAATGATAAACCTGTGATCAAGTGGCAAGTGAAGCGGGACAAGCCTGTTACTGTGGTACAGTCTATTGGCACGGGGATTATTGGAAACCTGCGCGCAGACTACAGGGATCGGATTAAGATCTATGAAAATGGCTCCTTGCTGATCAATGAACTGCAGTTGTCTGATGAGGGCACGTATGAGGTGGAGGTCTCCATTACGGATGACACCTTCACAGGGGAGATGAATATTAACCTTACAGTGGATGGTAAGTGTGACTTTGGAAAAGTAGTGTTCTTTATCCAGGAGGTACAATTTTATCATATATATCATGGGATTGTAATGGAATCTGGCTTTTTTTGTAGCAGGAACTCCTTTGCATATTAGGTGACACACCCCTAATGTAGCCAATCCTCCAAGAGCTTACAGTAGCCCCTGTAAGAAGAGCTCTGTAAGCTCTCAGAGGATTGGCTACATTAGGGGTGTGTCACCTAATATGCAAATAGGTTCCTGCTATAAAAAGAGCCCTGGCAGACATAATGTTTCTGACCTTTTAATGTTGCACCTTGCTTTTGTACTGATGAGAACAGGTTCCAACCTCTGTTGTCAGATTCCGAAACTCAGTTCCTAATTAAAAGTTGTAATGTTTTGTGCCTGCAGTTTTAAAATGCATGTAGATTGTGGTATGAAATTATTCAGATCGGTGTTGCACACCTCGAAATCTCTGTCTAAAGTTTCCCATATTTTTTCATTGTTGTCCAGACCTTTTAAAAATCTTTCTGGAGTTTAGAGAGATATACGTAAGACTCTCCTTTTTCATCTTTTCTCTGGCATGTAAATGTGTGTTTGCCAAATGGATTAACATTATATAGGTATTTCAACGCTACCCACTTTGATAAAGGTATACACGAAATGAGATGTAATATGCATGGTTCGTTGGTGTTGATGGCGGTTGAGTTGCTTCCAGTAAACTGAATACTGAAAAAGGAATTTACAAGTTGGTGAAGAACCTTTTTTTTGGCACTCTACATCACGGTTGTTTGCTTCCTTTCAACCACCTGGAGGCTGGCCACCCTAGTAGAACCCCTGTGCATTGAAGGACATTCTGGAGTGTACTCTAGAGCTCGCAGACAGTTTGCACAGAGGTCAGATCTTGTTGGGTTGCCCTCCTGGAACCAAAAGTGTCCCCAAGAATGCACTCACACTCCAAGGAAGCTGTGAAGCGCAGACAAATTTCAAGGTAGATGTGGTCAAGTTTTCTTCCACCATTAGTGATTTTCCTTTTGAAGAGCCCTTGCCAAGCACCCATAAAGCCCGATTCCCTGGAACACATTCTGAAAAGCAAGCAAGCTCTGAGTACAGGTAGCTACTTGCTGGGGAGAGGTCATGTGCTGTCCCAAACAGCGTTTAACTTTAGCTAAGTAGAACTGCCATATATCTTTAAGAGAAGTGGCCTCTGGGAATTGAAGTCTTTAGTTAGACATCCAATAGCATTCCTGTAACTGGCTGATCAACAGTCATTTCCGGCTCCCAGAGACGCGGGGAATTCGAGCTTTACAGCCTTCTTCCGTTCCTTTGTCTACACTTTAAACTGCAAGGAAGGCGGAGCACACTATCTTTTTCACCATGAGCCAGAGACCGAATTAGATCACCAAAGATGTAAGTAAGAACCCTCCTGAATGCATGTGAAAACTGAATAAAATGATTTAATTCTTCATGAACCTGGCTTGTGCGTTGAATCACGTCCAGAAGGCGTTCCTTAACAAAGCGTCAGACGGAACAGGTCATTAAAGTTGGGTTTGTTTGTTTGTTTCCTGCCGTGTGGCAGGGACCAAAGTTGGGTGTTTTTTTATGTTCTCTTTGCCAAGAATTAATGAGGGGTCTTCCTTCCTTCCTTCAGTTCCCATTTCAAAGCCTCATGTTGTTCTGGCTTCCTCCACTGTACTGGAGCTAAGTGAGTATTTCACGTTGAACTGTTCGCATGAGAACGGCACCAAGCCCACTTACACGTGGCTGAAGGATGGCAAGCCGCTCAGCAACGACTCCCGCCTGATCCTCTCCCACGACCAGAAGGTGCTCACCATCACCCGAGTCCTAATGTCCGATGATGACACATACAGCTGTCTGGTAGAGAACCCCATCAGCAGTGGGCGTAGCATCCCCATAAAACTGACCGTGTACAGTAAGTACATCCCAAGCACAGAGATGCATAAGGGAGAAGGTGAGGGAAATGGAGGAGCAGGAAGGGCCACGTGGTGTCAAAATGTCTCAGGCTTGGAAAACGAGAGGAAACCAGCTGGTCTTGTTGAATGAACTTGTCTGAACATTTAAGACTTTCAGATAGTGCAAGTGAATCAACATAAAGGGATCGGTGCTTGGGCTGGGAGGGATATGCTGTCCTCTTACATCATATTATATGATCCTCTCTGTACTCTCCATTTTTGGAAACAAGCAGACGAAACCTCTTTTGGAAGAATTGGCGCTTTCCAAATGCATGGTTCTGTTATGTAAAGCAGCAACCATTAATATGTTTCCCTGAAGAAGGGGGTGGGAAGGATTGTCAATATGGGATTTAGGAAATTCTGGCCCAGCTGCCTCTATGGCTGAATTGCTCCGCCGTCTATTTCTTGCCCATCAACTCAGCCCTCCCTTTATTTCCTTCACTGGCTCCTTCCAAATGCATGGTTCTGTTACATACAACGGCAACAGCGAATGTGCTCCAGAGAAGAAGGGCTTGGCTTGGGTAGGATTGCCAACATGGGATTTAGGACATGCTAGTGTGACTGCCTCCATGGCAGATTTAGTGCTCCCTCTGCAATTGGCCCATCAACTCAGACCTCCCCCTCTTCTCCTTTATTCTTTTCTCTCAGCATGAACCCTGACCAGGATGGTGGAATAGCCCTTCGTCCCCACTGCTCAGTTGTCAGAACTCCCTTCTTTTTGCTCACATTGCCTTTCAGGACACATACATACACAAAAGGTAGCTTTCTTGCCCCTTTCCTTCCGTCGGTGCAAAAGTCTGAGCTGACCCAAGGACAAGCCTCCTGGGCAGAATCCGGCAAAAATGGGCCAGCAACTTAGAAGTTCCATCACTTCCAGCTGGCAGCAATGAGACAATGCCAAAGAAGGAAGTAGGGTCTCCATGGCATCCTTTAAAGACAGTGGCTGTGAAATATTGCCTACAAAACCCCTGGCTACAGAGATAAATCAAGGGCAGGACTGGATCTGTGCAGACCGTGTCCAGATGGCGCCGGCTGCTGAGTGCTCCAGTATTTCCTTCACTGGATTCTCACACAAAGAGTAGTTCTGTCTCCTGAAGGAAAGACATTTTGTTGACCGCTCCCCTCAACTGATTCGGCTAAGGGGGTTAGGATGAAGATTTGACATCCGATGCAGTTTCATCTCGAGTTAAACAGGGTTTTTAGTTATGATGAGTCTACATTCTCTGGCTTAAGTAGTTTGTGGATCACATAACTAGATTGACAGTCTGCTCCATAGTTAACCGGTTCTCCTCTTTGGGGTCAGGGAGGAATTTTCCTTCAGGCCAGATTGGCCCAGGGATCCTGGAGGTTTTTTGCCTTCCTCTGGGAATGGAGCAGGGGTCCAGGAAGGTGGGGGGAGGAGGATAGTTGTGAATTTCCTGTATTGTGCAAGACATGACACCTGGGGTCCTTTTCTGCTCTATGCTTCTGTGTTTCCTCCATCACTGCAATCTGCCAAAATGTTAGCAAAGTTCAAGTTTTCAGAAGTTAATACATTATAGAAGAATGTAGCCATCTGGGAAATTTCATCAGTGGTGTGGAGTCTAAAAATCCAGTTTTGTGATCAGAAAGAATTATGCAAGCTAGGGGGGGAGAAATCTTTATAACCCTCAGTGATCCCTCCTTCCTGTCCAATGTTTTAATTTTTGTTTTTATATTTTTGTATTCATTTTAGCTCTGGTTTTGTTTTAGTGATATGGGTTTTTAATTCGTTTTAATGGTTATTAAGATGAGACCGACCACTAAGCAAAACTATCCAAATTGAGCTTTCCAACAACCACGAGCAATTTAGAAAGCTGCTATTTTTAAGAATACTTGATCAAGTATTCACACGGGCATTCCTTGGCCACGGTTTTCTATGAAATCATTCCCAAACAGGTTCAAGCATGCCATCCTGCAGAGGAAAATATCTTGCATGGATGCCTTCAGGGGGCTTATTTCCATGGCTCCAACATGTGCTACCAGAGCAAGAAGTTTGTCAGATCTTTGCTAAGCTGTCGGTATGAACTTAAGTTAATAGTTCTTCTTCCTTGACACTTGAGAGGAGAACACCTGGGAAAGAAGTGCGGTTCATGTTGGGGTAGAAGTGTGGCCAGGTGGAAGCAGAGGATGCTGTTTGGCAGGTCAGGGACATAACCTGGCTATATTTTGTACTTAAGGGATGCAACTTGATGGATATTGTAGCAGACCACATACCAAATACTCTCATTAACTCAAGGAGAAAACATCCTGGTCCTTGGTTCTGCCTCCTCAACCTGAAATCTCCTCCTGGCGTTCCTGAGAAGGGGGCTAAAACCTCAGGCCTTGAGTTCAAGTATTGCTTGTGTGAACCCTACTGATTTGTGGCTTGGACTTCTAACTCTAACTTCTTTTCTCTTTCTGTAGGAAGGAGCTCCCTCTATATAATTCTCTCCACAGGGGGAATTTTTCTTCTAGTTACCTTAGTGACCGTCTGTGCCTGTTGGAAACCATCCAAGAAGTATGTAGTTGGGAAATATCACCTTCAATAATCAATGCTTGTCTATTTACGCTCAAGTTGGCCAGTATTTCCCCTAAATATCACCTTCAATAATCAATGCTTGTCTGTTTGTTGTGCACGCTCAAGTTGGCCAGTATTTCCCCTGGTCCCACACACACAGAGTAGCTTGCCCTGCGTGATTATCCACGAAGAGTGTCCCAGAATTCCATGTGAGGGCACAGAGGGGCACTAACATCTTTGGCACCATCGCAAGAGGCTATGAGGTACAAGATTGCCAAGAGGGTTGGTGGAGGATTGGAGGGGGGCAAAATTCCAGCAGCCTCTGGAATGAGGCAAGTCGTGTGATTCATTTTCACATTATCTTTGATTTGGGCATGAATGATGTGAGCAGTGGGCAAAGAGACTCTTTTCTGGCAGATTTTGTGATGGGTCTAAACAGCCCTGCTGGGATGGAGTTCGTCATAGCTGTGTTGCCTGCAGGGGCAGATTGGCCGTTATGGCCACCAGGAGTTCTCCCAGTGGGCTAGTGCCCCTACCACCTGGGCCAAGCCAGGCCAGTGGCAGATAGGGTGTACCCAGCCTGCTCAAGCCTTGTAAAGTATGGGGGAAGCAATGACCAGCCCACCCAAGCTCCACACAGCCCGGGGGAGGTGATGACCAGCCCCACACAGCACATGGAAACAGATGCTCTGCTGGCTAGGCAGGCCGGCCGCCTCTTCTTCCCACCCTCCCTTGGGTGGCAGGGCTGTGGTGGGCTGGGGGACAGGGCCCCTTTCCCTTCCCAGTCCACTCCAATTGTCTGTCTAAGGAATGTCTTGAGTTGCTTGTACAAACAGGCCCGATCTGGCTGAGATGATGATGTCTTGGCTTTGGGCTATGTTCTAGTTCACTTCCTTACAACTTGTTTTTCCCTGTAAATTTCTAACAAAATGCATAAATGGAAATTGTCATCATCCATAGGACAAGAATTTTTCCAGGGCTTGGTCTTCCGGTTTTTGGCGACTTGCAAGTGGGTGCGCTCCATCATTGCTCTGATGTGAGCGGCCCGCAAACGTGCCGATGGGGAGGGGGTCCGAGTTGATCTTGGACCCCCGCAACCCTTTGTAGGAGGGTGGCAGCCTGGGGCATGAGAGGTGCCTCTCCCAAGGGAGAATGCCAAAGGATAGAAGCAGCTTTTTGCCCCGATAGGTCCTCGCGGCACGGAGCCAGCAATGGTACCTAGAGGCGCACACCGGATCGAGCATGCAAGAGACCCTCCTGAATTGATCTTCCCTACCACAGAAATGAATGCAAGTAAGAACGGGGGCAAACTTACAATTTAGCAAGTCTCCGCTTGATTGCTGGTAGTAAAACCGACCTGAAGCCCCAAACAAGCGGTGGGGGGGGAATCCCCATCCCAAACAGACTGAGTTAAAGTGGGAGGCAAGGGCGGCTTGAAAAGAGCAAATGGGGACCGAGTGAGGTGCAGATTAACAACAAAGCAATATTTCCAGATATAAAGAGGCTTTAAGAGACTTTTTAAAACTTCCTATTAAGTTTAAACAATGACGCAGCCTGCAGAAACAATAGTGGTGAAAGCGAAACTTACAGGCTCAGCCAGCTCATCATCTCCAGTTACCAAACCGGAAACAGCAACAGACTCCCCCAAAATGATTGCTTCAACCTTGCGCCCTCTAGTGGACCAAATGTCCATTCTCAACCAGAAAATGGATTTGATGCACAAGGAGCTTCAAGATACTTCAGCAAAAACAGAGAAGATAAATAAGAAGCTGAAAAAAGTTGATCTTAAGTCCAAAAAGTTTGAACAAAGACTGGAGGTGGTGGGAAAGTATAAAATCTCTGAGAATCACCAATTGCTCCAAATGGAAAAAAACAGCATATGTCCTGAGATTTCAGAACATTTCTGAGCAGAAAGGTGAAAACCTGAAAGAGATTTGAAGCAAAGAACTGGCCCCCGTGGTAGGCTTAACAGCAGAAGCGATACAAAACGACATGGATATAGTATACCGTTACATATCCAGAATATATAAAGAAAAATAAGCTGTCCGGGGAAATATTTGTTAAATTCTCAAAAAGGTCAACAAGAGACTTAATCCTGAAAGTGACAAACGGAACTGTTTTGAAAATCCAAGGGGAACAAACTAAAATTTTAAAAGACATTCCATTTGAGATAAGAAAAGAAGAAGAAGAAGACAGTACAGAGACCTGGCACGGTTTCTTCAGGAGCACAAAACCCCATACAAATGGTTAACCCTGGAAGGGCTTACTTTCAAATTTAATGGCAAAAAAGAAAAAATTGACTCTGTCTTCAAAGCGAAAAAATTTCTTGAGCACCAACAAGATAAAGATGGATCTGAGAAACTGGAGGACGACAAGGATGCAGAAAAAGAAGAAGATAAAACTGAGGAAAGTTCTACCAACTCTTTGTTGGCTGAATCCTTAGATTTTGAAGCAGAACTAGGGGCTACGGCTCCTAAGACCCCTAAAAATAAAAAGGACTTTGAAAAGAAATGTAGAGGAAGGAAATAAGTAAAATAATGAAACTCTAATGGTCTGATAATTATCAGGAACTAATAATCCTGAACTAAGAAGCATACACTCTAACCAAATTTGTTTGTGAACACTCGCTCAGTCTTTTATATAACTATTAACTCTCATGTATTACTACTTTAACAATAGGGAATTATCCTTACTTTAAACAAGAGTATTAACAATCTCTTGCTACTCGTAGTTTTAGCTTGTTCCCATCCCCAAACCCTATAGGTGTGTGTGTAGTTTAGAAAAGCAATAAAAATGTTTTTTTTTTAAAAAAAGAATTTTTCTGGGCTTTGATTATAGTGTGTTGTTTTAGATCAATATCTGTATGGTGAAGCTTATTGGGTATGCTTAATAGCTTATGCAATTTAATGCAGTTTGTATCGAAGAGTTGAAACGTATGCATGGTGATGCAAACAGGCATGTCTTGATCTCATGAATTTGGTTGGAACGAATTGCTAGTGTAATTTAACAGTCCTCAGTCTCGGACAGAGGAGATCCAGATTCAAATCCCAATTTTGCTATGAATAACCTTGGGCCAGTGCTCCCCCCCCATCTCTCACACACTCTAACCTACTTCACAGAGTTGATGTGAAGATAAATGGGGTAGGGGGTAGCCGTGTTTGCCCTTTAGAATTCTCAACCCTTTCCCCTGTCCTCAGATGCTTTTCCAGCTAAACATTTGCTCCCTCTGCAAGCTGTTTCTTTCCTCTCTAGAGAAAGGATATGGATCCCTCATGTCTGGCCTTTATGTCTGAGTTAGTGCTTGAGAAAACAGGTTCAGTATGCACAATCCACTGTGCAATGAAGCAATCATGTGGTAATTCCACATTTGCCACACTCCCATTCAATCCACTTTGGAGAGCTTTCTAATGAGATGATAAAATGCAGGACTGAGTTGCAAGCTGTGCATTGCAAGTGCATTTTTTCCTTGTCTTTGGGCAGCATTTTGGCAGAGGATGTTGACGATCTTGGTGTGTGTTTTTTTGCACCCCAGGAACAAACGCAAACTGGAGAAGCAAAGTTCCTCTGAATATGTGGATCAGAATGATGAGCATTTAAAACATGAAGGTAAACAAAGATCCCCTGGATACTGAATCAAAGACTAATGTCTTCTGTAAGAACTAATACTGTGTTATGTGTTTAACCTGGTTTCCTTTCTCAGCCATTGCCATTTATACCCTAATCACATGCGTATTTTAAAGCACAGAAAGGTTGTGTGTGATTGTCAGTCAGACGTGGCTACCGATTGATTCAGAAAGCACATTCAAGCTGTGGTCACACAGTCATTTTGATCAGGTTTCATCGCTGTTCCCTCTCGCATTTAAAATTGCTAATCAGACGGCCGTATCCGTCTCCCGCACTAAAGTGGGCTCACTTGCGCAACCCTCCCCGTTCCCTAGCAAGTTTTCCTACACCCGGAAAATTAAGTACTTTCTGGATATTTGCGCTTTGAATCCGCAATTTTGCTGTTCTGGACAGCCATTTCTTGCAATGATCGCGATTAGGTCATCTGAATGTCCTTCTTGCGATGTGTGTGGGGTTTTTTTTAACAAGCTTCCGTCACTGTGCACATGAGCAATCCCGCGCTGAATAAATTCAATGTATAAATGTTCAAGCGCACATATAGACTCCAGTGCTCAGTTGTACGTTGCTGGTTAATTTCATTTGCTGTTTGGGGGGGGGGGGACCCTACAAGAACAAGGGAGTACAGCGAGTCCCAGTGGGGGTGGGGATGGTGATTCGGCCATGTTATATGTGCATGTGCAAAGCCAATTTTTTTTAAAAAAAACAAGCCATGCCGCCCAAGCAACGGCACGGCTATCTGAATGGTGCCCGGAGCCTCGTTGCCCAATGCAAGTGGTTCAGGGAGAGATGTGTGGTCATCCCAACCTGAAAAAAAATATTCCAAATCGAATCTACAGTGGGAAAAAATCGCGGTAAGCTTGCCATGTGACCACAGCCTCAGAACTGCTTTTCTCTTTTTTCCATGTGCAACAAAATCCACCAGAGAAGGGCTGCCTCGTGGCCTGTATGAATTTGTCCTAAGGCCACCTCACGTCAATATTTCCCCACAGTAACTGTGACTGTGCAGGACATGAAGGGAAAAGGGGTATATTTGCCTAACTGAAACTGACTTGGTGCTCCAGTTGCTGATTCCATGTCTGCCATATGTGTTGATCCTGGTAGAGTATTTGGAGTAGTGGCTGATTAGTGTTTGCATCAGTATGACTCATGGGTGTCAGGCCAGAGTTTTGGTGATTCACTGAAGAATTGGGTTTTTGGGTGCCTTAAAGCCAGAGGATTTTCAGTGCAATCCTCTGAAGAATTACTCCAGTGAAGCTCCGTACTATGGCATTTGAAGGCAGTGGAAGCTATTTATCCCCCCCCCCCATTTTAATGTAAACAAAACATAAACACCAATTTCTGTTGTCCTTTGAATGCAGTTGAGATTGTTCCCCGGAGTGGAGAACATGAGCGGAAGAATCCAGTGGCATTGTACATCCTAAAGGACAAAGTAAGTGTCAAGTATTGTGCTTTGGGGGCTTCCTTTCAATAGCTTCTCTATTTTACACTTTTTTCTTTCATGTGGGGAGAGGGAATCACTTGGAAACCCCAAAGTTTCCTTTGTTTCTGAACCACACACCTTTTACTAGAGGGGGAGTATCTATTTCCGTTTCAACACAAATCTCTTTAAGTATGAGTTGGATTCTCATTTACCAAATGGTTGCCTCAGCCTTTCTGCCATGACTCACGAGTGACATCTGCTGCTAGAAATGTGTATAGCAGCCCACTGTGCTGAACACGGACCTACAGTTCCTATAAATGGGCCTTGCAAAGTCCCATTCCCCAGCTGTAAAATGAGAGTAATAGTAATTTACTATGCAGAATAGCTATGAGAGCAAGCATAAATTTTATTTATATATACGCATTATAAAATATATTTATAAATGAAGCAGAATCTTCTTTCTGTTTTAGGAATGGGCTTTTGGGGGGAGACGGGAAGGATGTGTGGCTCACACTCCTCCAGAGTGCTATTAGGGGCTTTATCAGGCCAATTCCTCCCTTTCTTTTTTGTTTTGCAGCTCAACTGTTGCTGGCATTCCATTGATGCTTAAGGGTAATGGCTCTGCCTAGTTCTAATGAGGCCATTTTGGGGGAGGGGTTTGTGAGGATTTTCATCTTTTCTAAATTTACAGGGTAAATATTTGTCTGCATGGCTGGAGATTCCACCAGGTGTGCAGAAAGACCCTCCTGATTTGCTGTTGTGATGGACTGCACTTTTAAAAACTTAGAAGTGCTGTGTAAACAGATAAAGGACTGTGAAAGGTTAATTCTTCACAGAGCCAGAGAGCCTTGAGTGACAGGCTGTTCCAAGAGATCTGATTGGTTAGCATCAGCTGAGCAGAGAAAGACTCACAAGGCAGTAAACTATCCCCATGGTGACCAGGCGCTGGGCAGTGGGAGACAAGACTTCAGATCTTGGAAGGGAAGCTGGGAGTCTTGACCCTCCCAGCCTGCAATTCCTTACAAAGGCCAGGTGGTGGTGGTGGGTTACCAGAGAGAGAGTAAAGCCTCTCCAGGGGTTGGGAGAACCTTGGAAGGCAGGAAATACCATTGCTTTGACCATGCGGACTTTTGTTGGCATGGTGATGTCTCTACTTTTTATCATGCTGTTTTATCATGCGATGGCGAACAACAGAGTACACGCTTTCAAGAAAGGTTATACTTTTATTGAAGAGCTATAGATGCATTAACATAGTCACTGTTAAGAATGGCAGTTGTCCCTTGGACATAATAAGATATAGGGCATTCGTATGCACCCCCCCCCCACTGCGCTGGCCAATTAGGCACCCTCCAGCACGTGGGCTAAAGCCAGCAAACTGTTTCTAGGTGAAGCTGGGAACTGTCCGGCTCCCACGGCTGCCTGGAAAGGCAGACAACACACACTCCCACCTGCACATCGTTATAGATAAGTGTTTCGGAGCAAAGCAGAGACAGGAATGCGAAAGCAATTTACACAGACTCTGACTGAGCATCCCAACCCCCATGGCAGCATAGCTGACACCACATCATGTACTGATTTTACCTCACAGCTATCTATATTGAGTTACCTCAGGAACTTTACCCCTGATTTCACCTGGCCTTTCCCCTCTGTGTTGAATAAAATATTTTGTTGATTTGGAATATAAAAACTTCTCGAGTGCCATTTAAGTCATATAAATTAAAAGGGGCTCTCATTACCTCCCTCAGGTTCCTGGGCTGAGCAACCAGCCAAAATATTATACTGTGGCAGGGTGGGACAGCCAGAGTTCTCCAGGAAAGAAGAAAACACATTACTAGGGGGGCTCAGTCACAGAAAGGAAAGGAAAAACTGAGGGAAAATCTTGCTTCTTAGGGAGGGAAGTGGACAGGGCCGTCATAGCTGCCTAATTAGAAGGGGCTGTTATAGTTAAGTGGGAGAATCTCTCAGGAAAATGCTCTGGGTTTGCGAGCGCTTTTCCTTGACTAGTGCAGTAGTACTTCTAAAATATAATACTATGCCACATTTTTTGATAAAATTCCTAGCAATCCCGATTAAGAGCAGGTTGATTTCAGTAGAGATGGAAGCGAAGGTTGCTCAGGCTGCAAAAAAAGCTGGCTGACTCCAGATCTGTTGGTAATTGCCCTTTCTCTGCATTCAATGAGGTCAAAGGGTTGGGTAAGTTCTGAGTCTCCCGATCACATCCTGCTACACAGAGAGAACCCTTTGACCTTACTTTCTCCCAGAGGAATGTTGTCAATCCATCATTTTACAGAGATACAGACAGTTGCTGACACAAGTGTTTAGATTCATTACTGTGCCATCATGTTTGATCTCACTTTCCATCATCTAAGAATGATTTGTACCCAGTCAGTTTAGTATTGATGATTCTATATTTGCGGTACACATTTAAGCCATGCCTTTCTTCCTGTGACTGTCTGTGTATCTCTGGGCCCATGTGCAACAAAAAAAGTATCGTTT
The DNA here is from genome assembly GCF_001447785.1 of Gekko japonicus. Lineage (NCBI taxonomy): Eukaryota > Metazoa > Chordata > Lepidosauria > Squamata > Gekkonidae > Gekko > Gekko japonicus. The sequence goes on along the minus strand of NW_015175389.1, from coordinate 37,334 downwards.
TGCTTTGGGTTCTTACATAGAAACACTACTGCTTTAGGATTTCCCCCCCGCTTTTAAGAATGTGTTGAAAGAGGAGGAAAAAATTCACCCTTTTGCGACTCTTTCACCACCTGGATTGTGAATGCAAAGGGATGGTTAACGGGTATAATGGGATCACTGATTCAGTGACTTTAACTATGGACCTTCTGCAAATTTAGCTCTGTAGCTGCATCAGGGTCTTGAGGCCATCAGTATACTCTTCTATTCTCTTGTCATTAATCCAAGGTAACTACCAACCAATGCTTTTGTAGCCAAAAACTTTAACATAAATCAGCATCTCCACTTCAATTGAACCCACATGAAGCTGCTTTATACTGAATCAGACCATCAGGGTCGGTAGTGCCTACTCAGATTGGCAGCGGCTCTCCAGGGTCTCAGGTGGAGGCATTTCACATCACTTACTACCTGATCTTTAACTGGAAGTACTGGGGATTGAACCTGGGACCTTCCGCATGCAAATCAGATGCTCTGCTGCTGAGTCATGGCCCTTCCCTACATGCACTGAAAAAAGTAAGGAGACACCAGCCTTAATCCCAATTATTGTGCTTCAAACGAGTTGGTTGTTGGTGACTACTCTGTGTTACATTTGGTAAAGGAGAACTGTAGAATGGCAGTCTTACTGTGACATGAAGTACCAGAGAATTAGGGCTTTTCTGCATTTGCATTTTCCTCACTTGTGTGTTTCTGTTGCTTCAGGGTCCCGTCCCCCCCCCGGTTCTGCATGTGTTTTGCTCCCTCTAGTGGTTGATTTGATATTACATGACGTTATAGCCGGCATAGTTCCCTGCAGATTTAGGTCGAATCTGCATTTGTCTTTCCCACCGGTGTCCCAGCCTTCTGACACCATCTTTAAAAAAGCTGTCTACATTTGGTGTCATTTTCACACCTCAACAGTGCTAGCATACTTTTGCACGTCCGCATACGTTTATTGCCCTTTCGTGGCGGCTCCACTGTCATTGCACCTCTGCACTGCTTTAAAAGAATCTTCTCCAAACAACATTCAAACAAGCATAGAGAAAGGCAGAGTCACAGCAGCACAAAACTGATTTAAAAATGCAAATGCAGATTCGACCTTAAACCGCAGGTTTTTATGCTGGACATAGAGTGTTGTAATATCAAATTAACCACTAGAGGGAGAAAAACACATGCAGAACAGAGAAACACCCCCGAAGCCACAGAAACACACAAGTGAGGAATATGAGAATACGGAAAAGCCTTTAGGAAGTTGTGGTATAACCTGGGATGTGATTCCAAGTACTTGACTGGACAGAATGTGGTGTATATTGTGTACAGTCTTCTGGTTTTGTTTGCTTTTGCTTCCCAAAGGAATCTCCAGAAGCAGAAGAGGAATCCCTTCCTGATTCCAGAAATGCCACTGAGCCAGCACCACCCAGTTACTCCAGCTCCCCGCCTCCTCCTGGAAGATCACCCGGACCGCCCGTTCGGTCCGCTCGCAGATACCATCGCTCCCCAGTCCGGTCTCCAGCCACCTCCAGAACACACATATCACCCACCAGGTCCCCCACCCCGCCGGGGCGCACCCAAAACACCACACGCTTGGTGCGGACTGCTGGCGTTCATATCATCCGAGACCAGCAAGGGGAAACCAGCCCGGTGGAAATCAATGCCTGCGGGTAGTCGGCAGTGTATGTGCGGTGAAGAGGCCTCTCTCTACCTGTGAATGTTTTTGGGAGGGAGGGATAGCAGCAATGAGTTTGCACTGGGCATGTGTACATGAGAATGCATATTTCCTCAAAAGGGAAGCTGCCTGGATTCTGCTTGTAGCTATAAGTGAATCACAGTGTACCACTGGCTGGATGGACCCGCTTAAAAAAAAAAGTGTACAGTAGGTTCAACGCTTCCTGCTTCAATGTTTTTTTTCTTTAAGGCACTAACTTCCTATTCGTAACACCCATGGAGCAACACCATCCCGGTGTGACTAAAGCTTTAGCTTTTGGGGATGCCCAGCTAATTGTCTTAAAAATCTGATGTTTCTATCCAAACACTTTGAGATTTTGTGTACATTAGCAAAGCGTGGGAGACTGTGTCCACTGGGAGTGTATCCATCAGGCATGTGTCTCGAATGATATCTGTGTTGTCAAGGATGCCCTGATATCCATGTAATTTTTTTTGTAATGTTAAGATTACTCATTGGGAGGGAAGTTGGCATGGTGTATATAGCCTGATCTCAGAATCTAGGCAGGGTTGTTATTCGGATGGGAGACCACCAGGGAAGGCTTTATAGAGAAAGGCAGTGGCAAACCACCTCTGCTTCTCCCTTGCCTTTGAAGCCTGTTGTTGGGGTCTCGATAAGTCGATTGTGACCTGATGGTGCTTGTGTATGTACATAAGATTACTTTTTAAGCTTCGAGGAACCCGAACTGGTCTGCATGCTTGTTCTTTAGGAGCTGCCAGCAGCTCTTACTGACCCTGGAAGCCTTAAGAAGGTTCTTGTTTCAGGATATGATTGAGAAAATATATCCTATTTCAGGTATTCCTGATCCACCTCTACCTTTTCTTGCCACAGACACTAACGTCTATGAAATCACAATAATTCCACAAAGGACTCCCCAACCACCTCTCCCAGACAGATAATACAACAGCCAGTGTTGTGTTGTTTATTCTGGATTAACTTTAGTTGGACTTTCTGGAAGTGCGGTAACCCACACTGACCTGTGAATGAACGTATGCCCAGAAGTATGGACCTGGCAAGATTTGTTTGGTTGTCTCCATGCTTGAACACGTGTGTACATACCTCTGTGGGCCAAACAGTGTGCTTGAGGAGGCACACGTTCTCAAAGAGCTGGATACCAGCTTCTGAGATGGAAGAGCTGGGGGTCTTCTCTGTGCAATCCAGGGGAGAGCCACAGGTCAGTGGGAGAATGCACGCTGGGCATCTGTAAGGTTCCAGGTTCAATCCCTGGTGCCTCTCCTTGTTAAAGGTTTGTGGATTGGAGGGCTGGGAAAGGCCCTTGCCAGAGAGTACCTGCTGGTCGGAGTTAGATGTACTAGGCTAAATATATCCACAGTCTGACAGGCCAAGGCAGCTTCCTATGTCCACAAAAACCTATCTATGGCAAGGCTTTGCTTTACATGGCTCCCTTTGGATGTCCATAGCGAAAGGCACTGCTTGGCTCTAAGGAGTTTGTGCTTGCAAGCCAGGAATCCGTCTTGGGGATCTTCAGTGGCTGTAAAAACGAACCACACAGTCGTGTTTATCTGTTTTCCCCCCCTCCAGGCAGGAAGTGCCAGGGTGCAGGTGTCGACATGAATGAAATGCCAAGTTTGATATGTGCTTTATGGAATTTGTCAGATGGAAATAAGTTATCTATTGCATTAAATCTTAGTTAAGAAAGTTACCGTGAGATCTCTCTCTCTCTCTCTCTTTTTGCAGCTCATTGCTAATGTAGGAAAAAATGTTTTGTGTGAAGCGGGTAGGACGGAGGTGCTGCACTCATTGGCCCCATCTCGGTTGTGGCTCTGATCTTACAACATCATAGTCCAATCTATTTTGGGCAGCTTTATACTGGGAAAGGGTGAAAGGGAAGTTGGCAAGGGAAGTTGGAAGTTGCTGAACCAACATAATGTTGCTATCAAGGGTATCAAGTTAACACTGAAAAGGGAGAGAGCCAGTTTGGTATAGTGGTTAAGAGCGGGGGACTCTAATCTGGAGAACTAGGTTCAATTCCCCCCTCATCCACAGGAAGCCAGCTGGGTGACCTTGGGACAGTCACAATTCTTTCAGAGCTCTCTCAGCCCCTAAAAAAAACAAGTCTAGCTCACTATTTAGTGGTGCATCAACTTGTGGCTGCCAGACAATCCTAGGATCTCCTGGCTATACTACACAGAATGCTGTACCATTATTATTATTATTATTGTTGTTGAAAGGGGATAATATTAGACTGTGAAACTAAGTGTTTAGGACTGCAGTGTTTTTTTTGGCATAGGAAATATGGATTGTGCAGAATGTTGTTACCTTGCAGAACAGAAAGGCAAAAAGGAAAGGATCTTAGGAAAATGCCCAACAAGGTTAATTACAGCTGAGATATTTGCCATGTCAGATGAAGCAAGAAAGAGTTCTATGGCATCTCCAATTTATTACAGTGCAAACTTTCATATGGCAGAGAGAGTCTACGTTGGCAGATGCATGACACACCCATCTGAGTGGGTTGGCAGATCTCCCTTTGAATAATAGAAAAAGGAGGAAAGTCTTTGAACACTGTATGCTTACAAAGTGAGGCCAAAAAGTCAGCTAATAACAAGAGATGACAGTGAAGATATTGCAAAACACAGATGATTACTGAATCCAGTCATTTGAATGCAAGATCAATCGGCATAGGTAGATTCCAAAGTGGAAGAGTCAGATTACGTGTGACGATGGGGATCTATGATTAGAAGTACTGGCAGTAATTTTGTCTTTAAAAAAATCTGCTGGAGGGCTGCCCATATTGATCAGGGCCATGGTGCTGCAAAGAGGAGTTTAACACACACACACACACCACCATTTCCCCAGGTGAAGCTCCCCTGGCTCGAGTAAAACTTTGCTGGTCTTAAAGGTGCCACTGGACTCAAACTTTATCATGGCTCCCATTTTATTTCCACATCATCAAACACCCTGTAAGAAGGAAAGCTGGAAATTGTGCAAGGAACCCAGAATATGTATATTTTTTACAAAACCCTTGAGGCAATCCTTCTGCAAAAAAAAAATATCAGGTGAGATATACAATACAACTCCCTCTGAGCGATTCACTGCCATTCCCCATTGCTTTGGAGTCATGTATTCCTTGCCTACCTGCTAAGAATTCAAGGGACAGTGAAGGGACTGGGAAAAAGAAGGTTTCTTACACTTTGACAGCAGGTGGCAATGTTGCACAAACTGAATCCGCCAGGCACTCGCTGTGAGTTCCTTTCACAGCTTCAGAAACAGCTAGTGATAATCAGAACAAGAAATAAAACCCATGTAATACTTTTTTATTAGAGCCAACCAAATGACACAAACTGGCATGCAAGCTTTTGAACTCATCGAAACTCTTCATCAAGTTAGATGTTATTAAAAAAAAATTAAGTGAAGGAGGAGAAAAAGCTGATTTTTCCAGTTCAACATGGTCCCACGATCCTGTCTTGCCAGCCTCAAGTGTCTCATGCTGCTGGGCTCACAGCTGAATTCAGGTAGGCAAAAAAGGCTTTCTTATACTTGGCCGAAGAAGCAAACCATGGAAGGTCAGGTCCAGATGTCACTCAAAAACGTTCAGTCCATGATGCAACGCATAGACAGCTCTGTGCGCGTTTGTCTCCATTCTCCTCTATTCTGCTGAGCCAGGAAGCGGCAACAAAGGAGGATCTCAGGGGCAGGTTCAGGAACAGAGCCGTAGCCACCGTGGGATGAGCGGGTACACCACTCGACCTGGAGCCCTGTTCTGTAGTTCCGGGAGATCCCCAGGCCCCACCAGGAGGCTGGCATCCCTACTAGCTACTGCCCCACTTAAGGGTGCCAGGCTGCAGCAGAAAGTGACCTAAGCCATGTTCAGTGCTTCCACGAACTGCATGTCCCCAATGCTGTTGCACAGCCTCTTCAAACACAAGGCGGACTTGTACAGGATCATTCCCTGAACCATAGCCAGGACTGGGTTACCAGATGTCACTTCGCTGAAATTTTAAGTCTGTACATTTTCAGGTAGCCAAAAAAGGCTTTCTTATACTTGGCTCTTTGTTAGTGTCTTGCTCCGAATATGCTCCCAACTCTAAAAGGCTGCAGACCCCAGATGCAAACAGCTTGCATCTGGGGTCTGCAACAGGGTTAGAGAGGTTTCTCTTGGTCATGAGAAAACCACTGATTCTCCACTCATTTCCTGGGACCCCTGCAGCTGGTCTAGCAAGCAATGAAAACTGGCTTGTGACCCTTAGCATTCTTGGGTCAGGAAGCCTTAACATGGCGAAACAACCCTTACTGAACCGGGAACTTTTGTTGCTGTCTTGAGAAATCTCTGTGCGGCTTTTTAGAATTGGGAGCAGTTGGAATGAGGGAGAGGGGATAGGAGGAAGGCCTATTTCGGAGCACGTGGTGTGGGATGGCTTAAAATCCTTCTCCAGAGCATTCTGTTCTTCCAAGCTTAACATTCTTCCTGGGTACAATACCACATTTATTATCAGCCATAAAGGTGCAGTAGGGATCGAGATGATTTGCAATCAATGTTTAACACGCAGTGCTGAGGATAGGAAGCAATAAGCAATGGCCATGTGGGATATAGTCAAAGCGCATAACAATTATATCATTCTGCTTCTCTAACAGTGTAACAAAATGGGCTCCTGTAAAGAATTGGATGAAGTCTGTGTGCATAGGATAAGCTTCTATATGTTTGGCACACAGAAGGTCCCAGGCGCAGACTTTGGCATCTCCAGGTAAAAGGACCAGGCAGTAGGTGATGTGAAAGACCTCTGCATGAAACCCTGGAGACCAGCTGCCAGTCTGAGTAGACAATACCGACTTCGATGGACTGAAGGTCCCTGTCTGTGGAACAAGGCACAGGGATGCCTTGTTAAAAACGCATAAGTTGCTTGCTTTGTAGGATCTTCAGTACTGTTGAACCCTAAGGCCCTTGACATTAACCTGCAGAGTGGGGTATCTACTTTATAGTGCTTACTCGAGTCATCTGCCAAACTCTAGCCTTGTTCTCCTCACCACCATTTTATTCTGACAACAACCCTGTAAGGTAGGTTAGGCTGAGAGAGAGAGGCCATGAGTCATCCTGGGAGTTTCTCATCTGGATAGGGATTTAAGCTGGACTCGTGCTCGGTAGCTGTAGCAGCTCCAAGCACATCAGGGAGCTTTCCAAGGCCTTGCCTACCTTTCAGGCAATGGTGAGGCAGGGCTGATCTAATTAAAAACAAACAAACAAAACGGAGCAGCGGTGAGGCGGTGAAGTCCAGGAAAGGGTGAGGAGTGGCGAGGATCCAGTTTGGGCTGTGTTCGCAGCTAGAGGTGTGCCAAAAAAATAAAAATAAATTCAGCCCAATTTGGATTCGGCTGAATCGGGCAGAATCAATTTTGGCCTGCAGAAAGACTCCCGCATGTCAATTTCGGCAGTACCAGCCAATTCGGGAGTCCGCCGATTTGGGAGTCATTTTTCCCCACCATAGAAAACAATGGAGGGGATGGTGGCAACCTGTTTGGGGGCTCGTAGAATTGGACCCCCTGGTCCAATGTTTTTAAAACATGGTGGGTATCTTGGGGAGAGGCTCCAGCAGCTACCCTGCGAGTTTGGAGCCTCTACCTCAAACCCCCTCCCTTCCAGCCCCCAGAAGATACCCTATGTTTTTGCCATTGACTTCAATGGCCCATACGATACTATGGGGCCAAATTGCCACCACAATTCGGCGGCAAGCCAATTCAGGTCAGAGAATCTGAATCGGCCTGCAGCAGCCCAAAAGGTGGGGTGCATTCGGTTAAGACGAACCAAATGCACACTTCTGTCTGCGGCTGTGAGGCTGAGCCGCGTCGCAGCCTGGGCGTCGGGCCGCACCTGCGGCCGGAGCGTTGAGGCTGTATCGGCGGCTTGATTTTCAGGGCCGTGCCTGCATCCTGCAGCTACAGGGCACCCCTTGCTGGCCTCCTTTCAGAGCTGCAATGTTTTATGTGTTTTTAGGATTATTTAAATTTATGTGGGTGTTTTATTTTGTTGTAAGCCACCCTAAGCCAGCCTTGGCTGGGAGGGCGGGGTATAAGTCTAAATAAATAAAGAAAGAAGTCTGATCCACCCCAGTCCTACTCTAAACATTACACCACGCTATAGTCCAGAGGGTAACTGTGTTGGTCTCCAGTAGAGCAGTTTGATTTGAGTCCAGAAGCACCTTAGAGACCAGCAACATTTTCGGGGAATGACCTTTCGCGAGTCAAAGCTCCCTTTGTTGTACCTTTGCATCCGTTACAAGTATTCTTTACAACACCCCTCCCACCTTCTGCCTAGGATCAAAGGACTCAGGTCTACATTTCTGCTCTACTGCGTCTGACGAGGGGAGCTTTGACTCTTGAGAACTGACACCCTGAAACTCTTGGGGGTCTCTAAGGTGCTCCTGGACTCGACTCTAACCACTGTACCACACTGGCTCTCTGATCGAGGGGGCTACCTAATCTAAAGGAAAATGTTATCATGCGTCAGCTACTAATGTGGGATTGAATGTATGGCAAAATGGTTACCTGTATGGCCTCGTCGTCCTGTTTATTTGTTAGGTATGAAATATATGTTGAGCCATTGCTTCCTGTAAATTGCAGGGCAAATGAGAAAAAGATGGTTAATTGCTGAAACCCCTGAGTCCAGTTGTTAACTTGGGTCCTAAGAGGCTTGGGAGAAAGGCAGGCATATAAATAAATATGTTGAATAATAATGATGATTATTATTATTATAAAAGGTTGGATTTATACCGTCCTTCACTTGGCGTCTCAGAGCAGCTTACAATCTCCTCCCCTTCCTCTGCCCACAACAGACACCCTGTGAGGTCGGTGGAGCTGAGAGAGCTCTGAGTCTTGACAGGGAATCTCTGAGAGAACTGTGGCTCACCCAAGGTCACCCAGCAATTGCATGTGGAGAAGTGGGGAATCAAACCCAGTTCTCCCAGATTAGAGTCCGCACTCCTAGCCACCACACCAAACTAGGAATCAGTTTTACCTGTGGACAGGGTGTTTGCTGTCTCCTGTTATGTTATTATAAATAACAGCCAACAAATGTCTCCCTAACACAGCCACAGGTCTTCATTCCTTTTTCTACGGAAAAAACTTGCTGTGAGATATAGACCTGATAGGGTTGCCAGCTCTGAGTTGGGAAATATCTGGAGATTTTGGGGGTGGAGCCTGGGGAATGCAGGGGTTTTTTGGGGGGAGGGGCCTCAGCAGGTATAATGGCCACAGAGTCCACCCTCCAAAACAGCCATTTTCTCCAGGGGAACTGATCTTTATCGTCTGGAGATCAACTGTAATAGTGGGAGATCTCCAGGTACTACCTGGAGGGTGGCAAGCCTAAGACCTGACAAGGATATTTGCAAATATTTGGCATCTGTCAAACATTTAAGATGTTGCCATCCAATCTTAGACTGTGAAATCTGAACACAATATATGCAGGATTGTCTAAAAACAACAACAACCCTGGGGTGCTTCATGTCGAAAATTCAGGTAAACCCTGTATTTCTTGATTGTTTTATATTTGGCAAACATGAAATATGAGAACGAACATTGTCAGAAACTCATCCCATTGCACATCATCTGTCAGGTCCTAAAGGCCATTGCATGTCATCCTTCTAACACAGTCAAATATTACATGGCGGTTATTAAATATTGTCAAATACGGAGTACCATACCATCTGTTGAATACTAGCAGCGATGCCAGTGAACGCTGGAATCAGAAATTATTAAATGGCAAATGCATGCCACATTTTTTTTGGCAGATATTTGAGCGTTCCAGGCATATCTGGTGACTATTGGGCACTGCAGTTTTGCAAAGAAAGATGCTGCCGGCAAGTTTAGTTCTGCTGTATGCCGGTAGGAGATGGAGGTTGGGTTGGGAAGCTCCAAACACCTTGACGTTGCCTTCCGTATGTCCCCCAGGGAGGACAGCGGCACCTCAACTGCTGTGTTGTCGCATTATTCTCCTTTCCAAGTACTAACCAGGGCCAATACTGCTTCAGTTCTGAGGTCTGATGAGATTGAGCTAAACTGGGCCATCCAAGTCAGGGTTATGTTAATTACTGATTTTTTAAAAAAATCTTGAAGAAAAAGCCCCCTAGTGATGTGTGTGGGGGCAAATACTGACACAAAGAAAAGGACAGCAAACCCACCGTAAGCAGCTTCAGTGAAATGGGCTTCCACAAGAAAGCGCTGCCAGATAGGGCAGGTCCTCTTCTGCTTCAGTCCTTTTAGAACCCCTTTGTTTCCTCAGCACCACCACAGAACCCCAATAATCCAGCATCAGGTGTATGGGAGTATGAGGGCATGGTCTCTACAGGAGAGACCTACAGAGACGTGTGACTCCATGGAAGGCCATGTGCAGACAGTGAGAGGACAAAGGGAGAGAGAGGTCAGAGGGCAGCTCCCGGGTTATGACAAAGCGAGGCATCTCATTCAAGGAGATAACACCTATACACATTTAGTGTGATGTAGTGCCCCCCCCCCCAATGTCCAGGCATGCTGAGTCACTCACTCCAACATATTTAGCAATATGGACTAGCAGAGGAGGGTAACAAGGGGTGTTGCGTAAAGTCGAGCCTGGCAGCGCCTATAGGAGATAGCAGGTTTCCCTATAGGGCTGGAGGGAAATCTGATGCCTTTTCTTTTAGACTGGGAGGGAAACATCTCATCTTTTTCACTGTTCCATCTGACGCTTTGTTAACAAACGCCTTCTGGACGTGATTCAACGCACAAGCCATGGTCATGTAGAATTAAATCATTTTATTCAGTTTCACATGCATTCAGGAGGGTTCTTACTTACATCTTTTGTGATCTAATTCTGTTCTCTGGCTCATGGTGAAAAAGATAGTGTGCTCCGCCTTCCTTGCAGTTTAAAGAGTAGACAGAGAGATGGGGAGAAGGCTATAAAACTCGAATTCCCGCGTCTCTGGGAGCCGGAAATGACCGTTGATCAGCCAGTCACAGGAATGCTTTTGGATATCTAACTAAAGACTTCAATTCCCAGAGGCCACTGCTCTTAAAGATATGTGGCAGTTCTACTTAGCTACAGTTAAACACTGGGGGACCAAAACTGCAAAACCGCTTCAGATTTGCTTTCAGCAATTTCTGTGGCTTCCACCTCTGAGTGGAACTGAGGCTTCAAGGAGGCATAGCTTTATAGTATAGGACTGATGTGGGGTCACAGGGGCAAATGCCACCCTCAATTTATGGATACAGCTTATGCGCATATAGATATACCCTTTAAAAAGCAGTGTTTCTGATCATTCAGAAAAGGCTGAATGTGCATAGGCTTTATATGTGCATTACAATTAGTGTGCTGTCCAATATTATCTCCTCTGACTCTCCATGGACTCTGGCAGAGAAAGGACTAGAACTTGGGGGTATCTAATGAAACTGATGGGCAGCCAATTAAGGACAATCAGAAGAAAGTCCGTTTTTCCCCCCATTCAACAAGAATGAAACTGCCATAGGATGTAACCAGGAGCACTAGTTTAGATGATTTTAAAAGTGCATTAGACACAGTCATGGAAGGCATTTCCATCAATGACTTTTAGCCATGATGACTAAATAGAGTTTCCATGTTCTCGAACAGTAAGCCTGTGAATACCAGTTCTGTGGGGCAATAGCAGCGGGAGGACTTGGCCTCCATGCCCTGCTTGTAGGCCTTCTGGGGACATCTGGTTGACCAGAACGTGACACAAGATGCTGGATTAGGTGAACCATTGCTCAGATCTAGGAGGGTGGTTTTCATATGTTTCATATCCCTTCCTTCCTACCTGGTCCTTTTAACTGGAGATGCTGAGGGCTGAAACTGGGACATCGTACATACAAAACGAGTTCTCCACCACTGAGCCACAGACCCTCCTGAATGGACTCCAAACATACTTTCTGTTTTGACAACTCCACCAGCAGGTAGCCATCCTTTGGGCTGCACAGAGCTTCTGTTCCAAACTGAGGGAATCCCATGTGACTCAGAAGGAGAGTGGTGCCAGGGTCAATCAGTGGTAAGCTTTGCTATCCTGCCATCTCATGGCTTGCTCAATAAAAATGCTAGATCCTTTGGGGTCCTTTCCTGTTGTCCAACACCCTTGCCGAAGGAGCTGCTAGAGAGGGCAGGCTTGGGGACCAGTTCCTTCCTGCTCCTTTCCCTGAATGTACTGAAAAGCAACCCATCTCCCCTTGGTTTTGCCTCCCCTCTTGCCCCCCCCCCCAAATCGTCCCGCACAGAGTGGGAAAATAACTGGAACAAAGCAGGACTGGATCGGTATTAGACTGGGGATTCTGAGCTGCCCTTCTTTTGTTCTCTGCCAGCTGGGAATGGATCACAAAGCGTAGCCCCTTCCCCAGTAGCCTGGGCCACCCCCATTGAGCTGCAGTCAAGCAGAAGCCCGCTCTGGTCTCTCACCACTGTTCTTTTCTTCTCCACACCCTCCCTTTAAAACACACACAACAAAACCTACTCCCAGGGCCGGCTCTTTTCCTTGACGTGTTCCGCTTTCATTGGGCAGCCCGGCAAATGAGATGTACTTGCTGCTTTAACTAACTCCGGGAAACATCCACAGACTCTATCTTTCTTTTCAGAGGGTTAGGCCTGGCAGCCAAGAGGTTGATGGAGCTGGGGGGGGAGGGAGGGATGGGAGGGGGCTAAACATGAGGGAATGGCAAAGCGGTTGCCATAGGGACGGTGCGCTGGCTGCCAAGGGGGGGGGGTCCGCTCGGCCCAGAGAAAGCCATGAGCTCCCCAACATTGCTCACCTGCAGGGAGAAGGTGGGGGGTGGGCAGAGAGACGTCGTTTCTCTTTCTTTCTCTCCCGTTTTTTTTACAGACCTTGATGTGCTCCACTTCCCACTTTGTTTGGCTGAGAAGCTTCTCAGAATGCCCACCAGGCCCGACAAAGGTCTCCACGGCTGAAGGGAAATGGCCTCTCCTCAGGAGGTGTTTAAAAAGCTCCGTCCTCCTGTGGGGATGATTAGGGACCAATTTAAAGGTCACTTTGGGAGTAAAAAGGCCCACGCTGCTTGCAGTTGTGTGGAGAACTACCTGCCTGCTAGGCCGGAGTGTGTCTCCGCAGCCCCCACTGGGCTGGGTTCACAGGTGACACGAAAGGGGAGGCCACGAGGTTGGGCACGCAGCAACAGTTGCACAACTCAAGAGGGGAGTGATAACAGAAAATGACTGTAGGGACTATCATGGAAACAGCTTCTGCAGGTCATGCATACAGAAAAATGACTGTCCCCACAAAATACTATGCACTACATGCAACATTTCTTTTACTGAGATCTTTCCCAAAGGCATTGTGTTCTTTTGCAAAACCACAAACATTCACATGTCCCTTGTGGGTAAGCTACGAGATTTCCTGTTATCACCCGGTGTTTAACTTTTTCATGACAGCAGTAAGCAAATTTCTTAGCAATAACAGAACAACAAGCAAAGGGTCAGCAATTCCGAGTAACGGGTTTAACTATGCCTAATATGGTCATACAGGCTTGTCTTCCTACTTGCTAAAGCAATGAGCTGTTTTCTTTTTCTCTATTTGCAAAAGCTATGTTCCCTTAATGATTTGCAAAAACAAATGTGTTTCCCTAATGGAATGGCCTTATAATGCAAGCAAATTGCAGGTACATGCTTTAGTTGGACACGCAGCAACAGTTGCACAACCCAAGAGGGGAGTGATAACAGAAAATGACTGTAGGGACTATCGTGGAAACAGCCTCTGCAGGTCATGCATACAGAAAAATGACTGTCCCCATAAAATACTATGCACTACATGCAAAATTTCTTTTACCGAGATCTTTCCCAAAAGTTCACTGTGTGGTGTGTGGGACTCTCTATTGTACCAAAATAGGTTAGGGAAGTTTGCAGCAGAGCAGGGGAAAACTCAGAAACAGAATGAATAGAGGTCATCAGGTTGCCAACTCTATGTTGGGCGATTCCTGAAGAAGTAGGGTTGCCAGATCCAGGTTGGGAAATTCCTGGAGATTTGGGGCTGAAGCCTGGGGAGGACAGGGACCTCAGTGGGCTAAAATGCCATAGAGTCCCCCCTCCAGGGGAACTGATCTCTGTAGTCTGGAGATGAGCTGTAATTCCAGGCATCCCCAGGTCCCACCTGGAAGCTGGCATCCCTACAAGGCAGCAAAACCAAGTTATTATGTACAAAATGAATAGTGCAATTAAACTTCCTTTACAAAAGCATCCTCCTGAACTGTTCCATGATACCACAGCACTATTTCCTTCATAAAAATGCCCTCCTGAACACTTATTAATTGATCTTCTCTTTGCAAACAAGAGACTCAGTTCTTTGAGCCCTCACTTGTACCTTCACTTGCCCTTCATTTTCCCCAGAAGGTTCAGATTCAAGGAAGCCATTTTTTGAGCCCAAACTCTACTGTAAGCTTCCAGATATAGAGCAGGAAACCCATGGTCAAGATTTGATTTTCTGTCCTCTTAGGATTCAGCTTCATTCATTTGTTACTGTCTCCACGGGAAATGCAGTGTAATGATAATTTCTCAGTTCAGACACCACACCAAATCGTGGCAACAAACTCTGGTTTGCCAGTCGGCTTCCAATTACGGCTTCTGATTCTGGTTTGTTGGTTCAGACGTCTTGCCAAATGATGGCTAAGCTTCCTTGATGATGCAGTTAAGATTCCGAACACACAAAAGAAAGAATTACATTGCATAATTAACTTGTGGACCTCACTGACACAGGGTGGTAATGGTGGCCACAAGCTTAAATTGTTTTAGAGGGGGATTAGACAAATTAGTGGGGTAACAATAGTGGAAAACTTTAGCCTCTGTGTTTCTGCTTGTGAGCTTGGGCAATTGGCCGGCCATTGTGGGAAAAAGGGTACTGAATGAGATGGCTGATCCAGGAGGGCTCATCTTATTTTCTTACTCCCTGTAGAAGAAGAGTACTTCTGTCAATGGCTGAACAGAGCATGGAAGTGAAAGCTGCTGGGAAAATACCTTTGTTGAATTTACACCTTCTGGGAAAAGTGAAGGGCTTTAGCAGGTGAGAACGGCAAAAAACTGAGCCTCTGGTTTGCAAAGGGAAAATAAATCCAAAGACCTGCTCTGTAGTAAAATGGAGGCCAAAGAAATGTAAATGCTTTTGTCAGTAGAATGGAAGCAGTAAAACTCTCACAAAGACTGTAAATCCTTCAGGGGACTGACCCTCTTTGCCACAGAAAATGGCTGCATTGTGCATTATGAAGGGAGGCCCCAGATCTGCTGAAGGAACAGAACTCTTGCGTGTTTCGGGAAACTGCAAAAAAGAGCTGTAATGAAGTCTGCCACACATCTGAAAACGCTGCCTTAAGCACAGTACGCCTTTTCTGCTTGCGAGAAAGCAGTCCTGACCTGCATCCTTCAGGATGGGCACGCATCTGGCCATTCAGGCAAACAGCTATTTTTGTGATCGTTGAAGCATTTTCCCCTCAGACTTCAAAATCATGGGAACCTGTGGTGTGAATCATATATTTTCCCACACAAGTGTTTGCCCAGATACACAAGAGGAACTGTTCTCATTTAGGAGGAAAGTAATATCGGAACTGGCCCTCGATAAGGTCATGTTTGAATTACTGGGAGAGAGAGATGAGAGCCTCTATTGAAATCTAGCCCCCCCCCCTTTTTTGATCATTTATTTTCATTTTTCATAAAATACATATCTATACCACATACATCTTCATAATCATCCTGGAGTCTACTACTATCCGCTTAGC
>NW_015175389.1:21372-21533 GCF_001447785.1 Gekko japonicus | reverse complement strand
ACATTATTATTACACTTCCAGCAGTTCTTAGGGAATGTTGGATTACACTTAGCTATCTTGTCCGGTGACCAGTACCATGGTAGATCTTATATATATTTTCCTTAAAGTTAGTACTTCTCATATATTTTATCGATTTCCATGTTTTCAACCAGTCCTCCATG